>NC_080163.1:158643337-158883825 GCF_950295315.1 Erinaceus europaeus
CCCCAGTTTAATAAGACTCATGGAACTGAAGACATCCTGATAAGTGTCAGAACTTCACAGCTTTTCTATTTTTGTTTTTTGTAACCAACAGTGATTTATAAGATTTTAAGATTACAGGCATATACCACACCTACCACCAAAATTCTGTGCACTTCCCCCATCACAAGGATAACTACTATAGTTCTTATAAAGTCTTAAAGATAGTTTGTTGGACTTTTTTTTTTTGCATGTTCATGTGTTATAGTTCTCTAGATTCCACATATGCGTGAAACCATCCAGTAGTTGTCTTTCATCTCTTTCCTTATTTTGTTAAGCCTAATCACCTCCAATTCCATTCATTTTGTCTCAAAAGTCTTAAAATCATGTTTTCTGATTGTAGATTTAGTATTCTATGGAGTATAGATTCCAAATTTTCTTTAGCCAATCATCTGGTTGATAAGCATTAGAATTTCTATTAAGTGTTTCATTAATAGATATCTGCAATTATTAAAAATTCCTGGTGCCTAACCATCTGACTATATGCTAAAAGTTATGTTGAAGGAATTCTATATATATCTCCTTACTTATATTCTAAAAGCTATGAAATAATAAGCATTATCATAGGATTTCCATCCTATCTGAAAATAGAACATTAGCTTAAAAGGATATTTTTCATATAAATGACAATAACATTCCTAGACCAAAAAAGACACTAAGTCCTATGAAATAGGAATGTTCTATTTTGAAAGAGAGTGGAAACATGTATTCTTACTTGGTCATCAGGGAAGGTAGACAGTCTGTCCAAGGTCTCATACCTCATTAATAGCAAAAGCTAGAGTTAGATTCAGATCACTCTGCCTTTTCTAAAATAATTATTTCATTACTTTTGACAGAGGGACACTGATAAAATACTTGTACAATGAACATTTTATACTACAAGTGAACCATTTCAGTCTGGTTTCTCTTGCTGTGCCCAAGAATCTGATGCATGGGTGAGGTCAAGAGACTAGAAATTAGAGAACTCATCATTCTAGCCGACTGCCCCACCTCTATTCTGTTAGGATCAATTGATAAATCCAGCCCCAACTGAGGATTCTCAGCTGAGTCTTATGGATCTCGAGCAGGTTCATTAATGCTACTGTGGTTCAAAGACAGTCAATACTCTAGCCACTGCCTCCACTGATCAGAGTGAATTTAAAAAAAAAAAAAAAAAAAAAAAGGAATGCAACTTCTTCCTGTGTTTTGCCCAAGCACAGTATGTTGTGTGGGTAATTTCTAGTCTGGCCAGTAAAAACCTCCGGGAGCCTTCCTTTAGGTCTTTAATTATGAACTGTAGGGGACACCACAAAATAAATACTTAAAATGTCTAGACAACCAGTCATCAGAGTAGGATAATTAACTTCAAACATTCTAAATTGTTGGAGGAGTCGTTATTCACCTTCTGTAGTTCCTTTCTATATCCTTCCTTGACCAGTATGTTTTCAGCAAAGCAACTAGGGAACCAGTGGAAACCTCCTGATGCAAAGCAGCCTCTTTCCCCTGATCTTAAATGACAAGTCACAAAAATGACCAGAGAACATACAATAAAGGAACATAAATTCAGACTATTAGTTTTTCCAAGGAAAAGAAAAAAAAAATCTCTCCACTTTTTAGCTCCATTGAAACACAAAACAGCACTAAAGCAGATCTGGGAAAGAAGAATTACTGTTGTGTTTACTTAGTCAACTTTATGTATTTCTGTCTTAATCTTTTATGACTAAAAAATTAATCAAGGCATACTGAGTCTTGATTAATGCCTGGCACCTTTCCCTTTTGACATCTGAAATGTGATTAGGCTGCTGTTGAACTTGGGGTATTTCTCTCCCTACCCGTTCTCACCTCCCACAGACTTCCTCCAAGGAAGCATTTTTAGCATTAAGCACATTAATTTTGTCATGATCCAAAAGCAAAACACTTCATGAAAAGAGATATGGATTTTGTGACGAGAACGTGCTGTGAACCTGTTTCAAACTCCTGCCCTGACTTCAGAGGGGGCTTGTGTAGAGCCTGGGGGAGCCTTGCTGTTAATCAAGTCAAAAAAACTGAATGAGAACAGCCCAGCTTTGGGCAATGAGGAGATCTTAAAACCAGGAGCCAGCAGAGCTGAGCTTGGCTCTGCAGCAAAGAAAAGCTGCTCAAAATATCAACGGCTTCCTTCTACACATTTTCACATCATCCTACTTGCAGACAATCTTTTATAAGACATCAAATAATTAATAAGAAATCTCATTGTTTGATACCAATTTGTCATTTCGCTTTAAGTCAAAGAAATGCCACATCAACTGTTATTTAATGAATATCCTATATTACACTTATAATGACCATATTTAATTGCTACAGCTCTAATTAAAGGTGATATCCAATTGCATGCATGTACTTCTTTGAAAAAAACATAATTGTCTTGTGCAAGCCACTGAATAGACTTAAGAATCTTCAATAACTAAATTACATTAATAGCATATGCTATTAAATATGATTGATGGCAAAATTGGACCACTCCTGGTTCTCTACTACACAAAAGCACACACTGCTTTTGAAGATGGAGCCCAGAGTATCAACAAGAGAGCCAGGGAAAATAGGCTACTACCACCAAGGCCTGCCTTTCTCCCTAGCAAAGGGCAACTTCTTGGTCAGAATAAATATTGCTTCTAGCATTTGAGCTCTGTGCTTAGCTGGATTGATGGAAATTTCCTTGGTTGGTTCTTTGTAGCACCTCTACTCCCAGTGAGGGCTAGAGTAGCCCATGATGAATGGGATCTTGGGGGTAAACTGTGATTTTTGAGACAGTTCCTTATAGAATGTCATCTCCAGTGAGAGTCATTACCTATAAGAGAAGGCACAGGATAGCAGCAAGACTGAAAGCTGTACATGTAAGCTAGTTTAGAGTGATTGTATATGTGTCCTGGTCCTTCCACAGCACATACACTCAAGAGTCTTCATCAAACTAGAAACTCTGTTCATGGAGTATGGAAAACATTAAATGGCAAGGAAGAAAAAAGATGCTGGATTCCAAGATTAATGGTATACACTAGAAGCAAAACCTTAAAAGACATAATGGAATTTCAAAAGGAAAGGAGGGAAAAGAGGAACATATGACTGTTTCTTGTAAAATATGAGAACTAAAATGTTGACAGGGTTGAGGGGGATTAGGTTGGAAGGGACATAGGAACTTTGATGTTGACTTGCATGTACTGAGTGTAGGTATAAGAATACTCCCCAAATCTGATAATTTGGCAAAACATTGTTAAATCACTACTAAACTTTTTAAAGAAAAAAAAGTATGGCAGATAAAAGAAGAGAAACAAGTATGTGTACTTATTTCTCAGTTGGTCTTGTTCACACTTTTTTGAATGGTAGGCTGAGGTCATTGAGGCTTAGTGACCTTGATCCTTCAGACTCCCAAGTTCCAGTTCTTTGCTTTCCCAGTGGCAATGCAAAAACATGGATGAATGTCAAACAACTCTGAATCTAATAAGCTGGTTCTTTTGTTTAATAATCTAGTTATTTTCTTGGTTCTGTAAAGCAGACTCATTATTGGGAATGGCATTAGAAGGAAACTATTGTAAGCTCACACTTTGGCAAAGATTTGTTGTTAGGTAGCTGTGAGTAAGGCTGGATGATACTCTTACAGGATTGCTCAGTCTGGGGGAAGAAAATGTGGAAACATGGAACTATACCAAAAGTATCAGGGAACTAATAGAACATGTTCAGTTCCTCTTGTTCTCAAGTTTGGTAGGGAGAAAAGATTGTAAGCTGAATTCATGTGTCTGAGATCCACTTACATGATAGAGACTATAATGCCAAGTTCTGATAACAGCTCTCATCAACTGAGTGTCAGATGGCTCAATATATTCCAGGTACTGTCAGTAGATCTTAAAGAGCAAATTCTATTATCTTCCTTAGGGGATGGCATGACTTTAATTATTCTATTTAATAGCAGAGAAGCTGAGGATTCAGGAAATTAAGCACATTGTCAAGTTCAGCATTAGAGTTCAAACAGCCCAGGATACACAGAGTCAGATGATTTTTGCCCTTAACTAAAAGTAGTGCAGTTAGTAAGTAAAAGTATCTTTCTTTTTTTATAATTTTAATTTCTTTATTGGGGGATTAATGTTTTACATTTGACAATAAATACAATAGTTTGTACATAACATTTCTCAGTTTTCCACATAACAATACAACCCATACTAGGTCCTCTGTCATCCTTTTCCAGGGCCTTTACTCTCCCTCCCACCCATTCCAGAGTCTTTTACTTTGATGCAACACACCAACTCCAGTTCAGGTTCTGCTTGTGTTTTCTCTTCTTATCTTGTTTTTCAACTTCTGCCTGAGAGTGAGATCATCCCATAGTCATCCTTCTGTTTCTGACTCATTTCACTTAATATGATCTCTTTATGCTCCATCCAAGATAGGCTGAAAACAGTGAAGTCACCATTTTTAATAGCTGAGTAGTATTCCATGTGTATATAGACCACAACTTGCTCAGCCACTCATCTGTTGTTGGACACCTGGGTTGCTTCCAGGTTTTGACTATTACAAATTGTGTTGCTATGAACATAGGTATACACAAATCTTTTTGGATGGGTGTGTTGTGTTCCTTAGTATATATCCCCAGGAGAGGAATTGCATGATCATAGGGTGGGTCCATTTCTAGCCTTCTAAGAGTTTTCTGGACAGCTATCCACAGAGGTTGGACCAATTTACATTCCCACCAGCAGTGGTTATTAGCCTCTTATCTGATGTATGGCATGTAAAGATCTTCTCTCATTCTGTGAGGGGTCTCTTTGGGTAGTGGTTTCTTTGGCTGTGCAGAAGCTTTTTAATTTGATGTAGTCTCATAGGTTTATATTTGCCTTAGTCTTTTTCGTAATTGTATTTATTTCAATGAAGATGTCCTTAAAATTTATGCAGAAAAGAGTTCTCTCAATATTTTCTTCTAAGTATCTGGTAGTTTCTGATCTAACATTCAAGTCCTTGATTCACTTGGAATTTACTATTTGTTTGGTGTAATATAGTGGTTCAGTTTTGTTCTTCTGCATTTTTCAACCCATTTTGCCCAACACCATTTGTTGAAGAGACTCCCCTTCCCCCATTTAATAGTGTAGGCACCTTTGTTAAAGATTAGATATCCATAGGTGTGGGGACTTACTTCTGGACTCTCAATTCTATTCAATTGGTCAGTGTGTCTATTTATGTACCTGTACCAAGCAGTTTTGATTATAAAAGCCCTATAATGCAATTTGAGATCTGGGAGTGTGATGCCTCCAGTTCTGTTCTTTCTTCTCAAGATTGATTTGGCAATTCTAGGTCTTTTCTGGTTTCAGATAAAAATTTGTGGCATTTGTACTATTCTCTTTAAAAATGTATTTGGGATATTGATGAGGACAGCATTAAATTGGTATATGGCTCTGGGTAGTATATTCATTTTGATGATGTTAATTCTTCCAACCCATGAACATGGAATAACTTTCCACTTCTTTGTGTCTTTTTCAATTTCCTTGAGTAGTGATTCATAATTTTCAGTATGCAAGTCTTTCACTTCTTTGGTTAGATTTATTCCTAGATATTTTATTGTTTTTGTTGCTATAGTAAAAGGAATTGATTTCTGGATTTCACCTTCTTCTAACTTAGTATTTGCAAAGAGGAATGCCACTGACTTTTGAATGTTAATTTTGTAGCCTAACACATTACTGTATTGCCTGATGATTTCCAAAAGCTTCTTGCTGGATTCCTTAGGTTTTTCTTTGTATACTACCATGTCATTTTCAAATAGGGAGAGTTTGATTTATCTTCCAATCTGTATCCTTTTAATTCCTTGCTCCTGCCTGATAGCTATGGCAAGAACTTCCAACACTATGTTGGATAGTAATGGTGATAGTGGGCAGCCCTGTCTAGTACCTGTTATGAGTGGAAATGCTTCCAGTTTTTCACCATAGAGTGTGATGTTGGCTGTAGATTTCCTATATATAGACTCCACTCTCTTCAGGAATTTTCCATCTGTTCCCATTTTTTGTAGTGTTTTGTTCATAAAGGGATGTTGTATTTTGTCAAAGGCTTTCTTTGCATCTATTGATATGACCATGTGATTTTTGGTCTTGCTTTTATTGATGTGTTGGATCATGTTGATTGATTTACATATATTAGACCAACCTTGCATCCCTGGGATAAACCCCATTTGGTCATGATGAACAATCTTTTTAATATACCTTCTTCTAACTAGTGTTTGTATAGAGGAATGCCACTGAATGTTAATTTTATAGCCTGACTGTGTTACCTGATGATCTCCAGAAGCTTCTTGCTGGATTCTTATGTTTTTCTATGTATATTATCATGTCATCTGCAAATAAGGAGAGGCTGACTTCTTCTCTTCCAGTCTGTATCCTTTTAATTCCTTGCTCCTGCCTGATTGCTATGGCAAGAACTTCCAACACTATGTTGAATAATAATGGTGAGAGTGGGCAACCCTCTGTAGTATCTGATCTGAAGAGAAATGCTTCCATTTTTTCACCATTGCGTATGATATTGGCTGTAGGTTTGCTATAAAGAGACTCCACTATCTTCAGGAATTTTCCATCTATTCCCATCTTTTGTTGCATTTTGATCATGAAGGGATGTTGGATTTTGTCAAAGGCTTCTCTGCCTCTATTGATATAACCATGTGGAATTTACTCTTGATTTAAGTGATATGGTGGATCATGTTGATTGATTTATCTATATTAACTCAACCTTGCATCCCATCCCTTGGATAAACCCCACTTGGTCATGATGAGCAATCTTTTTAATATACTGCTGTATCCGGTTGGTTAGAATTTTGTTCAATATTTTAGCATCAATGTTCATCAGAGATATTGATCTGTAGTTTTCTTTTTTTGGTTATGTAGCTGTCAGCTATTGTATCAGAGTGAAGTTGACTTCATAGAATCTGGGAGTATTCCTGTATCTTCAATCTTCTGGAAAACTTTTAAAAGTAGAGATTTTGTTCACTGTTTTGAAGAACCAACTTTTACTTTCATTGATCTTTTGTATCATTTTCTTATTTTCAATGTTATTTATTTCTGCCATAACTTTATTTATTTCTGTCCTTCTGGTTGCTTTAGGGTTCCTTTGTTTTTCTTCTTCTTCTACGTCTTTAAGGTGTGCAATCTGGTTGTTTACTTGTGCTTTTTCTTGTTTCCTAATGTGTGCTTGTATGCCTATGAACTTCCCTCTCAGTACTGCCTTAGGTGTGTCCCAAATATTTTAATAGCTTGTGTCTTCATTTTCATTGAACTATCGAAACATTTTGATTTCTTCCTTTATTTCCTCTTTTTCCCAGTAGTTGTTAAGTATTGTAATGTTGAGCTTCCACATTTTGGGGCTATTACTAATCTTTTGTTGATTGTGTTAGTTTTATTCCACTGTGGTCTGAGAAGATGTTTGGGATGATTTCAATGCTCTTGAATTTGCTGATGCTGTCTTCATGGTCTAACATATGACCTATCCTTGACAATAACCATGTGAACATGAGTAGAATATGTATCCCAGTTTCTTGGGATACATGTCCAATAGTTCTAGTTTATCTATCTCATCATTTAGACCTGTTTTAGCCTGTTCAGCTACTGTGTTCTTAACTCAGCTATTTCGGCTTTCAGCTCTCTAATGGCCTTGAGATAATTAGTGCTGCATTACTGATGACAGTTCTTTCAAACTCTTTACTCACTCCTATGACTATTTCCTTAAATTATGTTTGGATAGTGACCTCACTATTTTGTGCTTCAACCTTTGAGGGGTTTTAGCTGGACTCTTGTTCTGGTTCATTTCTCTAATATTTCTTCTTGTTGGTTTAACCATTCTATATAGTATGTTATGAGGTCCCTCTCTCAGTACTTTTCAAATTACTGATAACTCTCACCTAGATTGACTTGTGTCTATGTAAGGTACTTAAAAAGTTCACAGTTGTGGAAATTTACAGTTGTTTCAATATTATTTTAATCCCTGAGTTGGAGCACAATGGCTGTTAAATCCTCTTTTGTTTTTTTTCTTCCCTGTAGGCTACAGGAGCCTGAGGGCTTTTAATCTATAGGTAGTTTACTCTACTCACTCTTGACCGAGAGATAAAGCAGGGTGGGGGAGAGATATGCAAAGAGACTTTCACACCCTAAGGATCCAAAACTCCAGGCTCATTTCAGCTTCTCTGCCAAGCTGGGCAGCACTGCTGGACCCTGTGAGTTTTTAAACAAGTCCCATTTATAGTCTGTAGTTTATAAGGCAATTATTCACCATGTTATCATCAGGAGAACAATGTGGAAAGGCTCCCACCACACAACCCCACTGCTAGGCCACTGAGGTGTAGATCTCCTGAGTTTACTGGTCAGTTTTCTGTCCCCCGATATCAGCACAGGGCCTCCCCCTGCTGTTCCATCCTCTGAGGGCAGTAGCAGTGGAGACTCACAGTAGCTTTTGGTGAGTCTTAGGGGAGTTCTCTCCTCCATTCAGCAGTCTTTTTGTTGGTAAAATAGACTGGAGGTGGTGCCTCAACCATTTAACTGCCAGACTGTTACCAACCACTCAATATCTCCTTAGTCTCCTCTCTGTCCATGAGCCACACATGATTGCACTTACCAGTGATTTATTGGGTTCCTTAAGTCATTCTATTCCTGTCTTGTTGTGATCCCAGGTGATCTCCTTTGGTATTCCTAATTGACCCAGGAGAGGAGAGAAGAGAAAGCCACTGGAAGTCTCTCAAATATCTTTCTAGAGAAAGATAATTGAAACTTCTCAAAGAATGAATGAACCTTATTTTTTTCCCCAGTCTGGCAGGTGGATGAACTTTTCCTGAAGGGCCTCGTTTCTTAGCCTGAAACTAGCCTCATAGATGGTTATTGATATAAGCCCATTATTTTTCATTATATTGGTTCATGGATGACTAGGGAGAAAAGGATCTCATGTTTAGAGTAAAATAGAAATGCCTTGGAGAGTAAGCACTTTTCTAGTTCCTTCTATCCTAGCTGTTCAAGCAGAAAGGAGGAGAGCTTCCTTCTCCTACCTCCACTAATATGATATTCAAGACTTTGGATTAATGCCCATCTGTTAGAGAAATGAAGCTCAACCTTTCTTCACACAGAGAAGCTGCCAATATAAACTAGAGTAGATTTCTTGGTCAATTAAACCTCCAAGTATTAGACAGTAAACCTATATAAGTGATGAGCAGAGATATGGTGAGTAGGGGCCAGAATATGGTGCACCTGACCAAGCGCATGTGTTATAAAGCACAAGGACTCATGTTTGAGCCCCCGGGCCCCCACCTGCAGGAGAAAAGCTTTGCATGTGGTGAAGCAGTTTTTCAGGCATCTTTCTGTCTCTCTCTCTCTCTATCACCCCCTTCCCATTGGATTTTTAGCTGTCTCTGTCCAACAAATAAAGATAAAAAAATAAAAAGAGGGATATAATGAGTAATCAAAACCTGATTTAGAATATATATTTTCCATTCTATTGATGAGTGATTGAAAAATTAAAGTTGCATATGTTTAGGTTGTATGATGTGATATATGCACATATACACACATGACATTTACACATGATGACATTAGTATATCCTTGCATTGTGAAATGACTACAGTCTGTCTCTACTCTGTAGGAAATCTCAGGTAAAGGATACAGACACAGCATTACTAACTATAGTTCCAATTCTGTGCATTGTATTCTCAAAACTTATTTAACTTTTTTTTTTAAGATAGAGAGGCAGAAAGAGTGAAAGAGACCATAGCACCAAAAGCTTCCTTCAATGTGGTGAGAAGCAGATAAAGACCTGAGTTGCACACATGGCATAGCAGCACACTATCCCATGTGAATTATTTCACTGGATCTAGAAAGTTTTCATCTTAAAAGTGAAAATGTGTGCCCTTTGAACAAAATCTTTTCATTCCCTCGGCCTCTTACCCCTTAGAAACTTTGGTTTTGGGAGTTGGGCTGTAGCGCAGCGGGTTAAGCGCAGGTGGCGCAAAGCACAAGGACGGGCATAAGGATCCCGGTTCGAACCCCGGCTCCCCACCTGCAGGGGAGTCGCTTCACAGGCAGTGAAGCAGGTCTGCAGGTGTCTATCTTTCTCTCCTCCTCTCTGTCTTCCCCTCCTCTCTCCATTTCTCTCTGTCCTATCCAACAATGACAACAACAATAATAACTACAACAATAAAACAACAAGGGCAACAAAAGGGAATAAATAAACTAAATAAATTAAAAATAAATAAATAAGTTTAAAAAAAAAGAAACTTTGGTTCTGCTCTCTGGTTCTATGACTCTGACAATTATAGATTTCACAACTAAGTGAGATTATATTGCATTTGCCTTTCTCATGGTTCAAAGGAAGATACTCACAGTAGCAAGATTTGTAGTGGCCAATAAACTTACAAAAAATATTTCATACCAGTAGTAATAAAACAAACATAAAATTTTAAAAGAATCCATCATCTTTATCAATAAAATTAGCGAAGACTTAAAAGAAATCTATATTATAAACAATAAAAAGGCTTATAAATTATGGATATAGGCAGCAATGAACAGGTATTGCAAATGTTCTATGCAAGTCAAAGAATCTCAGAAGTCTACTATAGGATTTTATGTATGCAACTGTTGGGGTAAAATTATATTTTACTATGTGACTTTTAGGAAATGTAAAATATAGGGACACAAAACAGAGTCTAGGAGGGGAATTGGCTACACAGAATGAGCAAATGTTTTGGGAGGTAGAATGATTCTGTGTTGTTAATTGTGGAGGTTATTTTACAAGTTGCTGTGAAAGGACAAGAAAAAGAAAGAAAGAAAGAAAGAAAGAAAGAAAGAAAGAAAGAAAGAAAGAAAGAAAAAGAGAGAGAGGAGGGGGAGAGGGGGAAGGAAGGAAGGAAGGAAGGAAGGAAGGAAGGAAGGAAGGAAGGAAGGAAGGAAGGAGTACATTTTAGAAGATGTAATGCTGGGATTTTCATATGGTGTGGGTGTTCTTAACTTTCTTCTTTTAATCTCTAGACTATATATATATATATATATATATATATATATATATATATATATATGCATGCTTGCTTGTTTTTTGAGTAGCCTTTGCCTTCTGTATTTGTGATTTCATGACTTTTAAGTGACTGTACTATTCAAAATGAGAGACAAGAAGAGGGAGAGGAATTATAGGAAAAAAATTTCCTCCAGTGCTATGGCATTTCCCATGTGGTTCAAGGGGAGGGGAATAAAAGAGACCTGAGACTCCAGTGCCCTATGGTGCAGGTTTGTTGGCACCTATTTTGGAGATATGTGTGACCATGTGTATATGACAACAATATTGTTGTCAGGGTAAAGCATGTGCCTCACTTGAATGCAGTCTATCACACTGGTCCTAGATTCATGAAATTATTGATGGTATTCATATTGTTTTTATTTATAAAGGTTGTAGGGAAATTGTGAGGATGTGGTAGAGCCTGGCAGGGCTTGACCTGAGGGTTATGTCTATCCTGTTAGTCTCTCTCTCTACCAAGAGGCTGAGAGAAGGGGACACGAACCCCAAAGGGTTGCCTCTTCTTATCAGACTCCCTGCTTCACAAAACACCCTGAATTTTTCTGCCTCCAGGCACCTGGCATTCCTTAAAACATTATGCCAGCTCCCCCTGCTCCACTCTGCATTTCTAGATACTATGGCCCACCCTTTTTTATCTACATATCAATCTTCTGCCTTGTCTTACAAATGACTAAAGGTCTCCTTCCTTATTCCCCCAAGGGTCTTATTAATCCTACCAGTTAAACCCCTAGCAACAGTTGCTAAGGAAGTCCCTACGTTTTTCACCTTTCTCCGCCCCTTTCCTAACCATGTATGCAATTCTCAAGCCACTGCCATTTCCGACTTGTCTCTTCCCTTTTCAGGCCTGGGGAAGCACGGGTGCAGATGGGGAGGCAGACACCAGCCATTGTGGTCTGCGCCAAGTGGCTTAACCAGGTGTGCTACCACTGGACTCTGGGGTGTTTGGATGAATAAAGATCTGAACTGCCTCACTGCCACAAGCTTGGTTCCTGGGTCACCTCTCTCGCGTGTTGCTAACCCGACAACAGGTGAATAAGTAAACTCATTTTCACATTCCTTAAAAATGAAGGGAAATGGGGAGCAGGAGGCAGTGCAGCAGGTTAAGCACACCTGATGCAAAGTGTAAGGACCAGTGCAAAAATCCTGGTTAGAGCTCCTGGCTCCCCACCTGCAGGGATGTCACCTCACAAGCAATGAAGCAGGTTTACAGGTGTCTATCTTTCTCTCCTCCTCTCTGTCTTCCCCTCCTCTCTTAATTTCTCCCTGTCCTATCCAAAAACAACAACAACAGCAATAACAACAACAAGGGCAACAAAAATGGGAAAAATGACCTTCAGGAGCATAGTGCAAGCACCAAGCCCCAGTGATAACCCTGGAGGCAAAAAAAGGGGGGAAATAGTTGTCACTGTTAGTAAGTGGTTCATAATATAAGCACCCTAATATTCAAATAAGAAAAGCTTTGCATGCCAATTGTTTTTATTTGTAATAGGAGAGATGAAAATATTGTCTTCATATGAATTTTCACTGTATTGTTTAGAATACAGAAAATCTTGAAGAGGTAAATACCTAATGGTAGTAGATTGGTTAAATAAATTATGGTATCTGCCATTAAGAGTAATTGTAATCATAAATATAAAATCCGTAAGCATCAGCTATATAATAATGGAGATGATCACATATGAAAATATTTAATGCCAGAAAGTATATATATTATAGAAATGTAGACACAAATATTCCAGTTCCAGATTTTCAGAATTTTTTTTATTCATTTATTTATTTTAGATCACCATGGGACCTTCACCACTCTAGGCCAACTTTTTTAGATAGGAAGACTGAAACAGAGATGGAGAGACAAAGAGAAAGACACCACAGCACCACAGCTTCTTTCAGTGCTGGAGAGGAGGTCAGACTTAACAACAAGGGCAGCAAGAGCAAAAAAAAAAGAAGGGAAAAATGGCCTCCAGGAGCAGTAGATTCATAGTATAAGCACCAAGCAAGTACATGATCCTAATGAGTTATCTTGCTGGTCAACCAGCTGCATACTTCTTAATTTTAAGGACTCTTAAATCTGAGCAACAACATTCTTTCAGTTCATATTTTTAACATTTTTCTATGACATATGGTCAGATTCAGGTATTTGTATTCAAGTATCAAATCCTATTCAAATGACTATTGTTATATTTAGTTATATCGAAAAGCACATATTGTCATATTCAAGTTTCTTACTATTATGCCACACCATTGGATTCTTTCTTTTAAAGTTTATCTTTATTAATATTTCTCTTCTCCAGTTCTGTATTGCCTGGTAATAATAGTAATGCACTAATAAAATTTATCTTGACATTTGTTCATCGCTTGATTTTTAATATTTCTATATATTTTTCCTACCAGGGTTATCACTGGGGCTTGGTACTTGCATAAAGAATCTACTGCTCCTGAGGGAGTCGGGCTGTAGTGCAGCGGGTTAAGCACAGGTGGCGCAAAGCACAAGGACCGGCATAAGGATCCTGGTTCGAACCCCGGCTCCCCACCTGCAGGGGAGTCGCTTCATAGGCGGTGAAGCAGGTCTGCAGGTGTCTATCATTCTCTCCTCCTCTCTGTCTTCCCCTCCTCTCTCCATTTCTCTCTGTCCTATCCAACAACGACAACAACAATAATAACTACAACAATAAAACAACAAGGGCAACAACAGGGAATAAATAAATAAAATAAATATTAAAAAAAAAGAATCTACTGCTCCTATAGCCCCTCACCTTTTTTTACACAGACTCCCCAGTGATAATTCCACAGAAAATTAATACATTATCTAGTATTGACAAGTATATTATACAGGGCATTTCTATCAAAGGTCTTTCATTTTGCCATTTTGACAATTGTACCCACTACCATTCTACCATTCTTTTTAACTCCTCTACCCCTAGACCTTTTTTCCATTCCTATACTTCTGTTACTTTAAGACTTGTACAAAAAAAAAAAAAAAACATTCAACATTCTATAGTGGATAGTCTTTTGTCTTTTGAGATCACCTTTTTTTTTTCTCTTTCAGTGATTTTTTTCTTTTAGATGTGTTTGTTTTAGCAAGAGTGTGTGTGTGTGTGTGTGTGTGTGTGTGTGTGTGTGTGTGTGTGTGTGTGTGTGTGTGTGTATGTGTGTGTGTGAATAAGAAAGCATGAGAGAGAGGTTGAGTTGCCACAGTGATATCCTATGCTGTGCTGGGGACCCAAACTGAGGCCTTATACATTCAAGTCTTTCTGAATCACCTCCCTAGTCATAAAATTGTTTTTTTTTTTTTTCACTCGGTATAATTCTCTGGAGAATCATGCAAGTTACTGTATGAGTCAACAATTCCTCACTGTTGTTGGGTAGTAACAACAGTGAAGGAGCTATCACCACTGAACTGTTCACTGTTGAAAGACACCTGGCTTGTTTCCAGTTTGGGGTTGCTGTGCACACAACTGCTCTGAACATTCATGTACATAGTTTTATGGGACTAAGTTTTCATTCCTCTGGGAAAAACACCCAGAAGTTTCATTTTTCTTAGTGAATCCATAAAAATTTTCCCTCTCCCTCTCTCTCTTCCTCTCTCTCTCCCTCTCCCTCTCGCTCTCTCTCTCTCTCTCCTCTCTCCAGCTCTCTTTTTCTCACTAGAACTTCAAGACTGTGTAATCCCACTTCTTTCAGTGAACTCTGTTTCCTTTTATTTTAGATAAGAGTCAGAAAGATAGAAAGAAACAGGGAAGGAGAAATAGAAGGAGAGATACCATGTGACCACTGTAGAATTAATTAGTCTTCTCCTAGTGGTATGGGTGGTGCTCCCATGTGGTGCCAGGAGTTGGAACCCAGATCCTTATACATGGTGAAATTATGTGCTTCACTGTGTAAGCTGTCTCCCAGCCAGAGTCCCAGAACTGTTGATCACTCTCTTAGAACTAAGGTCTTTCTTCAAATCTTAAAAATTCAGTTGTACCTATGCATTAGCAACTATACTATAAACAATTAGCCCCACCCCCAGTAAAGTAGACAAAATTAGAAAATTCTCAGTCATTATTTTTGCTAATATTTTGCTTCATTATAGACTATACTCCCCACATCCCTGCCACTGGTCCCTTTCAGAACTCTGGAGTACTCCAAAAGATCATGTTGTTTAAACATTATCTTGCGTTTTCCATCTTTAGATTTTATTTATTTATTTACGAGAAACATAAGAAAGAAAAAGAGCCAGACATCCCTCTGGTACATGTGCTGTCAGGGATTGAACTCAGGACCTCGTATTTGAGAGTTCAATGCTTTATCCACTGCACCACCTCCTGGACCATGTGTTTTCCATCTTTAATGTGCTTCTATAGGCATGGTGAGATCCTCGATCCTATCATTAGTTTAGTTTCAATTATCATTTTTATGTAAAGCTGTTTCTTTAACAAACATGTACTTTCCTATTTTATTGCTGCCTTTTAATTTTATAATAACCTTTTATTTATTTATTTTTTACATGAGTGTGCTTTATCTTGTGAATGGCACTAAGTGTACAGAGTTGTAAGTCACTTTCAGTTTTTCAATTGTTTTTCCACCAAGATTATTACTGGGGCTTGAGGTCTGCATGATTCCACTGCTCCTAGTGGTCATTTTTTTTTTTTTCCTTTTTCTTTCTTTTTGATAGAAAATGAGAGGCAGAGAGCAGGGGAGAGATAACAGAGTCACTTACAGCACTGTTCTACCACCAGTGGAGCTTCCTGTCTGCAGAAATGGACTAAGGTCCTGAACTTTGGGATCTCAGGCATGGCAGTGTGTGTGTGCTCTACTGGGTGAGTCCCAGTATTATTCCTTAAGTAGAACTGATACTTTAATATTTGAATTTTTTATAGAAATAGAAAATGAGAGGGAAGGGAGGAGATAGAGAGGAAGAGACCTACAGCTCTACTTCACTGCTTGGGAAACTTACCCCGTTGCAGATGGAATCTGGGGGCTTGAACCAGGGTCCTTGTACACTGTCACCTGTGTGCTCAACCTGGTGCACCACCACGCAGCCCTGAGCCCCAGTATTTTGATTCCTTTAATTTATCTTGAATAAATTCCTTTTTCATTTTTCTTTTTTAAACTTTTTTATTTATAAAAAGGAAACATTGACTAAATGATAGGATAAGAGCGGTACAACTTCACACAATTCCCACCACCAGAACTCTGTATCCCATCCCCTCTCCTTGATAGCTTTTCACATGGAGTATGGACCCAAGGTCATTGTGGGACGCAGAAGGTGGAAGGTCTGGCTTCTGTAATTGCTTCCCTGCTGAACATGGGTGTTGACAGGTCAATCCATACTCCCAGCCTGTCTCTCTTTCCCTATTGGGGAAGGGCTCTGGGGAAGCAGAACTCCAGGACATTGCTAGCATCTGGAACCTTGTGGCTGAAAAGAAAGTTAACATACAAAGCCAAACAAATTATTGACCAGTCATGGACCTAAAGGCTGGAATAGTGCTGGTGAAGAGTTGGGGGAATCTCTGTTTTATAGACAACTCGTAGGCATATTTTAGTTATATTTCAAAGGGCCTGTGATTTATAGTAGTGCTTTTTTTTTTTTGCTTAAGCCTAAAATCTGATATGCAGGTGGATCCTAATTATTGTCTGGAGATGATGTCATGGCTGGCAGAAGGACCAGAAAGCTGGATCAGGGAAGAGAGTAGCTCCCAAATATGGGAAAGGAGTATAAATCTTGTTGATTTTAAACCCCATTGATTTGATGTGATCTGGGGCTCATATTCAGCTTAGGAGCCTATGTGACCTCTGCACCCCTGTAGATCTGAGCTCACATTCTGTGGTCATGAATAGGAAAGTTTCAAGCTGCCCCAATATCAGGACCCATCTTCTTCAGGTATAGCATAGAGTATATTGTCCAGCCTCCCTTCATAGGATGGAACATTCTCTACCATTGTTGATCCAAGTTGAGGGCAAGGCCTTATGGGGGCCCACAAAGGGGTCTATTGTGTTGTTCCTGATAGGAATGACTGGCAACAATGGAGAGAGGGGTTTATTCAAGGTCTAGGCCCATCATGTCTGTTTGGGAATCTCAGGACTCCCCGATTAGGGGCCCAGTAAATTCCTTTTTCAAATACTGATGTTGTTTGGCTATTAATTATTTATTAATGTATCTAAGATTTTCATCTATAGGCTCATTTTGACTGTCAGTCTTTTACTTCTTTTTTTCAAATGTACTTCAACCTCTCTTTCTCTGTCCAGCTGAGTGTATATGTTTCCTTCTAGGACCCCGGTACAGGTGATGCCCAGTTCAGGTCTCACATAGGTGGCTAGGAGCAATGTCCATTCTCTGTAGCAATAGAGCAGTCTTTCCCCATCATCTGCCTGCAGATGCCTTTGAAAATGTTAATAAAAAATTTACTAGAAGCATCATTAACTGATAAGATGTCCAAGCCATATCAATTTGCTGTGAAAGTCTAAATGTTTGCTCCTAATCCTTGTTTTATGTACCACAGACTAGTGTCAACTGAGACACCACACCGTACCTCAGGATGGAACTCTGGGACAAAGGACCTTGGAGATTTGACAGATCCAACAAGGTCCCAGCTGCTGCTTTGACCAGAAAGATTACATGTGCATCTGTCATCTTTCTGGAAAACCATAGGCTCAGTAGCAGATATTACACACCCCAAGGGCCATGCTAGCTGAGTTCCTAATTTCAAAATGTGAAACTGATTCGGTTTTCCACTTCACTTGATAAACAGAAGTTGAAATGAATACCCTGCAGACTGGTGCACTGAGGCCTGTTTAAGCTCAATCTTCTGATCTGTTTCATGTCTCTGGATATGAGGATGGTATCTGGGCTGAAGAGTTATATCTTTCCCATCATATTTTAATCCTGCATATACTGTAACAGATTATAAGCAGTTGCCTTCATAATGTCATTTTCCTTCCTGCTTTTTAACATAACATCAACAATGCATCCATCCTGTGATCCAGGGCCTGGCTTGGTGATCAAATGTCACATCCAGGCAGGGAAATGAGTGAAGAAATTTTGAGCAGACTTTGGGAGAAGGTTTGCATACTATTGCCCCTTACCCTTTTCTCATTTTATGAGGTGAGGGGGAGGAGTAATGGATTACAGGACAGTTGTGGACACCTGGGCAACAATTGTCATTTCCCTAGGGTGTCTTCAAAACAAATTAAGCCTTATCTTTGTTGGAGCTGGAAGAAATTGTGTTAAGTGAAATAGGCCAAACAAACAAACAAAAAAGGACAAATATGGAATAATCTCACTTTACACACTTAAAAAATTATTGTGCTTATAGAGGGTTACAAGATTGTAGTTATAGTGTGTAGTTCCACACCAAACTCACCACCCACCAGAGTTCTGTGTCTCCACCCTCCTACCTCCTAATGGTAGGCCCCATAGTTCTCACAGGTCTTAGGAACAGCTTGCTTGCTTTTGTTATGTTATTATCTGCTGTATGTTTGTATGTGTTTATGTACATATGTATGTATGTATTACAAGTTCATGTGTATCAGTTCTTCAGATTCCACATATGAGTGAAGCCATCTGGTAGTTCTCTTTCATGTCTTTACTTATTTTATGAAGCACAATCACCTCTAGTTCCATACAATTTTGTCACAAAAGACACACTATAGTCTTTTTTTTAACCCCATTATGGTATTCCATGACCTCTATAGCCCATCATCTGATAGGCATGTATGCTGCTTCTTTGCTTTAGCTACTGTAAATAATACAACTATGGATAGGGGGGTACATATATCTCTTTGGATAAATATTTTTGTGTCTTTTGGGGAAATGCCTAAGAGTGATATTGCCAGGTTATGAGGTGTAGCACTCGATGCAAACGAACAGCAGTGTAACAGAGTCCCTTTTTCTCCAAAACATTGACAACACCTGTCGTTTTCTGGTTTGTTGATGTAAGCCATTATCTCAGGTATGAGATGGTATTTTGGTATAGTCTTAATTTTCAGTTCCTTAATGATAAGCAAAGTGGAGCATTCATGTGTCTGTGGGCCTATGTCTCTGTTCTTTGAAATCTGACTGTTCAGCTAATTGGTCCATTTTATTATTGAATTATTGTTCTTTTTTAATTTATTTTTTATTTAAGAAAGGATAAATTAACAAATCCATAGGGTAGGAGGGGTACAACTCCACACAATTCCCACCACCCAATCTCCATATCCCACCCCCTTCCCTGATAGCTTTCCCATTCTCTATCCCTCTAGGAGCATGGACCCAGGGTCATTGTGGGTTGCAGAAGGTGGAAGGTCTGGCTTCTATAATTGCTTCCCCGATGAACATGGGTGTTGACTGGTCGGTCTATACTCCCAGTCTGCCTCTCTCTTTCCCTAGTAGGGTGGGGGTCTGGGGAAGCAGAACTCCAAGACACATTGGTGGGGTCTTCAGTCTAGGGAAGCCTGGCTGGCATCCTGATGACATCTGGAACCTGGTGACTGAAAAGAGAGTTAGCATATGAAGCCAAACAAATTGTTGAGCAATCATGGACCCAAAGCTTGGAATAGTGGAGAGGAAGTGTTAGGGGGGTATTCACTGCAAACTCTAGTGTACTTCTGCTTTCAGGTATATATTTTGCAGTAGTTTACGGATACGTGTGAACATATACTCTCTCTCACAGAAACTGGTGTATATCTAGGTTTTGGGTCTTTGTTAGAAAGTGAACCACCTGGGATATAATTAGAGAATACTATGTAAGGAAAGGTCTCACCCGAGTAATGAAGCTGAAGGGTTGTCATTCCACATGTGAAATCTCTGGACACAGTCTGAGCTGAAGCATGTTGAGGTGGCAATCGTTGTGTTGATTAGGCTGTGATCGGCAGATGCGATATTATTTGATATGGATTGGGAGAGGCATACAGGAAAGTGGGCCCTATCCAAAGGTTCCAGGACTGGGGGAAGTAGAGGCTCTATAGTGGAGATGTGAGGTTCCTGCTGTCTTAGGGTTCAAAAAGACAATGGATAGTTAATGTTATCATCACATTATTTGGTAATTGGGTTAACTTGGAAAAGTAGGGCACCAAAGTAAAAACCCTGTGGTGAGGGGTAGACATGCAGCTTCCTGGGACAGTAGGGGGTGGGAGTGGGTGGGAGGGATGGGTCACTGTCTTTTGGTGGTGGGAATGGTGTTTATGTACACTCCTAGTAAAGTGTAGTCATATAAATCACTAGATAATTAATATGAGAGGGGGAAAATTAATTGTATGTCTCGAAGTTTTTAAAACATAGACTGAGTCTTTTTAATATATAGGCTGTGTGTTTTATGTGTGGACTCTCAAAAGCCTAGACCAAGTAGATCAGAAGCAACCAATAGCACAGCTATATACAAGATACTGGGTATTGTTCTTTTTTTAAGCTTTATCAGTTCTATATAGATATATAACAATTGTCTGTCTGACGTGTGACTGTGTGATATTACTTTACATACTCTTTTTTAAAAAGAGTAGGACTGCCAAAATTGTTCACTTGGATAATGTGCTGGTTTGTCAGTGTTCAGGGAAGCTTCATTAGTGTGGTCTTTCTTTATTTCTCTCTGAGTTTCTGTCTCTTAAAAAGAGCAGTAGTCTCATTTTTTATATAAGGATACTGGCATACATGGATGTGAGTTTTAGTGCAGCTGTTTTGTGACCATAAGATAGTTGGTTCTCATGGAAAGGCCAATAAACTAAAGAAAGCAGAGCCAAGAAATGAAAATCAAACAAATCCTTGATGATATTATTCCATTAGTGCATCAATCAACCCAAATGTCACTTTCCTCATTCCATGAACTTCTAAAACAAATGTACTTACTGTTTAAAACTGATTTGAATTGGGATCTGTCCATTACTTGTTGCTAAAAGCATCCTCACTAACCCCTATACCCATCATGCCCATTTGTTTGAAGTAGTGCAGTGCTAACCTATACCACCAGCATGACTTTAAATCACTCTCATTGCTTGTATAGCTTCCAGAGTAATTCATACCGATGCTTTCAAATATAGGCAATAGCTCAAAGCTAGCTATAAAAATATCCACAGATTCTTCCTGGAAAATTGCTTAGTAAATTGATAAGGATATTTTCTAACTTGTCTGCTGATTTTGATTAGAGAAGAGTAATTTCTGAAGTGCCTTTCATTTCCATCAAGAGTATTTTTCCAGTGTCTAAGTGTCAAACGCACAACAGGGGCCATGGAAGTATTAAAGGAATGTAACAATATGCAGTAGAATGGTGTGTCCACATGAGGAAGACATACCACAAATTATGTCAGGGTCAGGGGGGTCAGGGGAAGGAAGAACAAGAAAAATGATGTAAACATTCTGAATAAATGTTCGTTTGCATCGATTGCGTGCTTGGTCACCAAATTCATTCTCTATCGATTAAGCTTAAACCTCCCCCTTGTTCACCTTCACACAATGTACATACTGTATCCAGGAAAAAAAAAAAGATCATTGAAGGTGTTCTTTATAAAATTTAAACAAACTGCAGAACTATTTCCTACCCAACTCCAAGTCTCCAGTTAGCATGTCGCATTGAGTGCAAGGGAAGCAGTTATCAAATTTGAAAAGAAATATTCCTTGGGGTGGTGTGTTCATTAAATGTGTAACTTTGTCAGAATGCCACTGCATTACGAATTTTCTTTCTTTTTCTTTCTTTTTTTTTTTTTTTTACAGCATAGTGGTGAGAAAAGTACCTTTGATATAGTTACTGACAACATATAAAGTGAAAATTGCGTATTCTCAAATCTTTACACATTTCCCTGGCTCATCATTGGTTCCTTCGAAGGCTGGAGATTTGTGTGAAGCATGCCTGCAGGCTACATATGTTAAAAGTTAACAGGAAAAAATGTGTACCAGAAATCAGATGTCAGAGTCTCCTAGATCAGGCCTTCAGTGTGCCTGCTCAGTGAGCCGGGTTATTAGTGGTTTCTCTGCTGCTGAATATGGACCAACAACCAAATGTTTGTGTGGAGGAGAAGTACCCACAGAGCTCACCCATTCTATGATTGTTTGTGAAAAGAAATGCCCCTGTTTCTATTTGATCCCAGCTAAATGATGAATGATTTGATTCATTTTGAGGTTTTAGAAAATTATCAGTTTAGCCTGTTAAAACTAGAATAGAAAATAAATACACTGAAAGATATATATGTGTGTGTGTGTGTGTATGTATGTACATGTATATATTATATAATATTATATAATGTTAATGAAAGAGAGGAAGAAAGAGATGCCAGAGCACTGCTCAGCTGTTGCTTATGGTGATGCTGGGGATTAAACATGGAACCTCAAAACCTCAGGCATAAGAGCCTTTTGCATAATCATTATGCCATCTTCCCAGCCCACACTGAAAATTATAAAAGGGATGAATATCTGTTTAATATAAAGTCCTCTCTATACAATGTATATAGTATATATAGAACATAGCACAGTATATGTTGTAATAATATGTATTCTGGTTAAGTCAATATCTTTATAACAAAGAGATTATCAAACTGTAGCCAATAGCCACTTGACTTTTTTTTTTAGCAGTCTTTGCTACCTCAGAAAGCAAACAATACCATCTTTTTGAAGATCTGTGCAGTGGAAGCTAAGCTGTCAGATATTTCTCTAATCAATTACCTTTGTTTGCTCAGCAAAGCCAGCCTGGGCCTTCAGTGCAATCAACACACATGCTAGGACTCAAAGTAGCTGAACAGGAGAATTCAGGAGAACCAAGCCTGAAACCAAAATATAGAGGACAAGATAGAAAGTAATTCTTTTTAAAAAATTTTTTTAATCAGGGGATTAATGGTTTACAGTTGACAGTAAAATACAATCATTTGTACATGCATAACATTTCCAAGTTTTCCACATAACAATTCAATCCCCACTAGGTCTTCTTCTGCCATCATGCTCGAAAGCAATTCTTTAAAGAATGTATAATCTCACAGAAGTTACAGTTTATATAGTCACACTGATGTATGACTAATTTGGATGTATAGTTTAATGTTAAAAGTAGACTTGTCCTGTGTTCTGGGAATTCACTTCTCAATATCTATAGAAAAGTGAGTATACATAAAATACACACATAGATTGTTCACTGTAATAGTAAAAAAACAGTAATTAATGCCCATCAACATCAGAATGATCATATAGTCCATGAGGCATCCACAGTAGTTGAATAAAATGATGTTACAGGTATTAACATGAGACTCTTGTTCCAGATTAAAAAAAAATCATTTAACTCTGAAACAGAGGACAAAATAGTATAAGGCTAGATATGCAGACTTCAGAGACAGAAGACCTGTCTTGAATTCTGAACTTATAATGTATGTTTTCTGTGTCCTTATGCAAATATGCACTATAACATTTCTTTTTTTTTTTGCACCATAAGATTGTTGAGAACCCAGTAGTTGTGTGTCCTTTAAAAATTTGTTATAGTTTTTATTTGTTTTTGAGGTAAACTTAGTTTACAAGACCATGTCCACCACCAGTTGTACAGATATCCCTTCACCAAAGTCCAGTGAGTCCCCACCTCCCTTACAACACACCCTCTCCTGTCCCCACCCCTTTCTGGTAGCCCCAGTTCTGCATTCTGAGTCCCTAGGTTTGTCTTCGTTGGACTTTGCTTATTTTCCTTCTTTTGCTTGTTTAACCCTATGGGTAAGGTCACTCTACACTTTCATTTTCTACATGTTCACCTGGGGACATCTTTCTGGTACAAGTTAAGTGGAGAAATAAAATTCAGTGTTACAGGGAGCATGATACATAGTAATACAGTATGTTAAATTGATATATCATAAATTAACACTATTTACTTTGTGTGGGGTAAATTATTTCTCTATACACAATTATAGAAGAAGCTGGGGGGGGGGCATGGAGATAAACTCATCTAAGAGGGTATCTGTTTTGCTTATAGTCCAGTTTCAAGTCCACAGTTATCTACATGGAAGTACTATGGCATTGGGAATAATGTCAGTGATGTGATTTCTTTCTCCCACTCTATCTTTCTATCTAAAAAAGTTGTCTTATAGGCTTAGAGTATGGATTGACCTGCCAATGCCCATGTTTAGTGGAAAAGCAATTACAGAAGCCAGACCTTCTCCCTTCTGCACTCCATAATGGTCCTGGGTCCATACTCTCAGAGGAATAAAGAATAGGGAAGCTATCAAGGGAGGGAATTGGATACAGAGTTCTGGGGGTGGCAGTCATGTGGAAATGTACCCCTCCTATCCTATAGTCTTGTCAATATTTTCTTTTTTAATAATATTTTTTAAGTTGTCCTAAAATAGTCAAAGTTTGGCTATCATAAAAACAGGCAAGGAAATTAAAAGAAAACTTGGAAGTCTGCACCCCAAACTGCTTGATAAGCTACTACTTCTGAGAAGATAAGAGGTCTTAAATGAGCATTATCCCTTTATTTGTGAGGTTTTCAGTGTGTGGTACACACACACACACACCCCAAAGTAAACACTTTATTTTGTACAGACATATGTGAATTATAAAATTGAAATAAGGAAACAGTTCAGCTTTGTGGCATTCAAATTTAAACCCACCTAACACATATGCAGGAACTGTTCAAGGTCCCTATGTATATGTATACATGTATCTACAAGCAAGGGACAATTATATACCTCAGAATAAAAGTACTTAATAGCCTTCTATGATTAGACCTAGTAAGCCTGGCATTCTAGCAGAATGGCCTAAAGTTTCCACTTTTTTAAACTGATGTCACAATTTTGAGCAGTGAAGAAGCTTAGGAGGAAGAAAGAATAAGGACAAAACAGTAAAAATATCTTTCCATGCTTCTACTCATAATTATATAGGGGGGAAGTTAACCTATTCTAGAGAAATTAGAATGATCCGATAGAGTTCTGCATCTTCAATACTTCTATTATTATTATTAATAATTTAATAATGATCAACAAGACCATAGGATGAGGGGTACAGTTCCACACAATTCCAATCACTGTCAGCTTTGGTTTACTTCTGTATTGTATCATACAACCCTTCATCACTTTCCTCAAATTTCCTAAGTCAACTCAGGGATAGTGCATGGGTCAAGCCAGCAAAGACTTCCAAGGGCTGCTCGATAGATAAGCAGTTCATGGACTGGACTAAGACTTTCCTGGGTCCCACATGACATGTTGCCAGTGGATCACAAATGTATTGGTCAGAAGCCTAAGTAAAATACAGTTAAGAGTTAATAGGTAGAGGAGGTTCTTTTTCCCTTGGAGTTACTCAAAGTTGGTCGTTATGTTAATACCACTGGGGAAAATATGTCTGAAAACAGAAAAATGAGACATGGTAATGAGAGAAACAAATTCTCAAGAGTCTGAATTACTCTTCTTTATTTATTTCTTTATGCAGAATTTATTTTTTGCTGTTGCACGGGTGGTTCAGTGGTAGATTACTCATCCGGCAGAATTTATTTCTTTATGCAGATATACTGTGGGCTCTGTAATTGTCAGTCAATAATTTCCCTGTTATACTTAATCCTTTGACCTTCCCTACTTTACCCTCCCAATATGTTCTAATATTTCTATCCCACTGAGCCCAACTCACAAATTAGTAAAAATCACTTTCTGTGCTTAAACTCATGTCAACGCAGGGAAAATCAAACTACTCTGTAGAAATTAGAATGACCCCACTGAATTCTGCTTCTTCAATATCCCTTGGCTTTCTGTAAAGATAGAGGATTACTCTCACTTGCTTTGTCTTGATTTGATGTTGAACATGGACCAAGGGTTTGATTTCTAGGAATAGGAAGAAGAGAGAAATTTTTCAGGGAATGGGTCACTGTCAGAGTCATAAAGTCTACCTAGGGAATGAGGGTTATCTTCTCTAAGCAGTGCCAGAGAATGTCATTCTCAGTGTAACTGAAGATTCAACCCAGACAAATCCTGGGAATAAAAGTATAGGACCTTATTTTTTCTGTAACATATGCACATTTATTCCAATAATTAATCTCCTACTTCAGTAATTGAGTACATTTGCCTTGTTTAGCAAAAATCTCTTCTTACCCTTGAACAGAACACACTTTCATTTTGAAAACATTTTTCATAGGGCATGCAATCCTCACAACCCATCTGTAAAGCATGAGAATCTCTCTTGCTTTTATTTTATTTATTTTTTTTTATTTATTATTTCACAAATAATGAAGCTAGGTCTGGGAAAGTAGCTCACATAGAATGTTGTTTTGCCATGTGTGTTATCTAGATTTGAGTTCGGTCACAACTGCATTAGAAAAATTTCCCATGCTTGTTGGTCTCTCTCTCTCTCTCTCTCTCTCTCTCTCTCTCTCTGTGTGTGTGTGTGTGTGTGTGTGTGTCCCCATGCTTGTTGGTCTCTCTTCTCTCTCTCTCTCTCTCTCTCTCTGTGTGTGTGTGTGTGTGTGTGTGTATGCTTGTTGGTCTCTCTCCCTCTTCTCTCTCTCTCTCTTTCTCTCTCTCTCTCTGTGTGTGTATGTGTCTCCCTATTTATCTATCTCAAAAAGCATCCCAGATTGTTGAAGACCCAGCTATTAAAAAAAAAAAAAAAAAAGGAAAAGCGGTAGTAGACAGCATAATGTTTATGCAAAGAGATTTTCATGCCTGAGACTCCAGACTCCCAAGTTCAATCTTCTGCACCATAAACTAGAGCTGAACAGTGTTCTGTTAAAAAAAAAACAAACAAGAAACATGCATGAGAGTGAAGCCCAGTGTTTTTTCTAAGGCTCCTTCTCCCCTTCTGCACTCAACTGGCATCTCTCCATCTGTTTCCAGTCTCCTTGCCTTTTTCTGATTTGATTCCTGTCTTCCTCCTTTCTTTATATTTACATTTCTCTCCCCCCCTTTCTCTCTCTCCCTTCCTTCCTCCCTCCCTCCCCATTCTCACTGGAGACACAGTCCTTCCACTTCTATTATACAAGCAATAGTTGATTTATTGTTTGGGGATTTGTTCTTCTTCCTAACCTTCCAGTTCTCAGTTCAAATATTGTTTCCTGAGAGGAAAGTGTCTGTCACATTACCTGACATGGGTCCCTCCCATCATTCTGTCACACTTTTATTTCCTTTGCTGCTCTCACCATCATCTGAATACATCTTGGTCTTGCTCTCCTATGTCTTTTTAAGAAAATATTTACACAGGTTAAAAAAAAAAGAAATAGAAAAATATGGGCTGGTTTCCTGGACAATCAGGATGAGAACCTGAGTCCATCAGGTCACTTAGTCTCCTGTATCATCACCTTTTGGATCATTAAGAATTTTCGGTGAATTTCCGCCTAACATGAAGTTTGTAACAGCCATGAATCTGTGATATTTGCTCTCAAAAAATGAGGCAAGGGAGAGTGAGATTCTGCTGGATATCAATGGTTTCATGAATTCACTTGTAAAATCCTAAGTGTTCACTGGGGATGGGAGAAAGTTCCAAGGAAGAGTTGGAACTTTCTCCCACAGCTTGTGAGTTTAAGGTCATGTCTTCCCTCTTGTACTATATCAGGTATCTCTGTACCTTTTGAGTCACAGGTCCTTGTTGTAATTTTTTAATTAATTTATTTATTATTGGATAGAGACTGAGAGAAATTGAGAGGGAAGAGGGAGATAGAGAGGAAAAGATATAGGGAGACACCTGCAGACCTGCTTCACCACTTGTGAAGCTTTCCCCCTGCAGATGGGGACCAGGGGTTTGAAATTGAGTCTTTGAACATGTATGTATGCTTAACCAGGTATGCCACTGCCTGGCTCCTATAGGTCTTTGTCACTTGTTATTATTACTGGGACTTCAGTGTTGCTTTGATTTTTCAGACAAATGATAGAGATAAAGATACCACAGAACCAAAGCTTCCTTCAGTGTAGTAGGGGCTGGGCTAGAGCCTGGGTAGTGTCCATGACAAAGCAAGTGCACTAACAAAGTCAGCTATCATGCCAGCCCAGGGGAGAGGGTGTGTGTCACAGTTCTAATATTATCTTCTCCTTGATTTATAAATAGGAAAGTTGGGACTAAGAGAAGTTAAGAATTTGCCCCAGCATACCAGAGAGTAAGTGGCAGTGCAGGGGCTCAGATCTACATCTGTCAACTCTGGATTTCTTAACCATGTGACAATACTTAGCTCGTGTTCCAAAACTTTGGTGCCAAGATTACAGCTGTCAAAGAACACTTCCTTGTCCAGGAGAAAAGTGGGGCTGTACTCACACTTCAGCCACATGCAGACCATCTTTCCTCATGTTGCTCTGACAGTGCTTCTCTGACAGTGAGGTAGTGGTCAACCCCACCCCCAGGCTACAGGCTGCAGGCTGCCAGGCTACAGGGCTGCATCCTCCCTTTGGGGATGAAGAAAGCCTCCATTAGCAGAGGCTGTGGCTTGGAGTTATCTCTGGGACAGAAGCATCTGTTGCTGCTCCCATTGTTCCAGCTGAGAGCATGCTAATTGTCCTCTCCAAAGTTGGACTGCCATCCCTTGCCAGAGGGAAATTATGGGCCCTTTTTCAGCCACTGCTGTCCTTTTTGCAGCTGTCAGCTGAACGGCCCCAAGAGGAACAAGCTGATTTGGAGGGGAGGCGATGGAGGGAGGTCAGCCATGTATCCTGATCCACAAGGGAGGGATATTACCAGTGGCTTTTATGAAGGCAGGGAAGGATCCCCATCAAGCAGACTTCACCATCCACACCCCAACTCAGACAGGCTAGTAACTGCTCTTCCTGACTAGTCCATGTAGCTCAGTAGCATGACTGATGGCATATAATGCTGCAGGAGAATTCCTGGAATTGTAGAGACTGCTAAAGGATGTGAAGAGAACAAGGCAAGCATGGGAGCCCATGTAAATGGGGCCAAAGGGTCAAAATCCCATGGAGCCTGAAGGTGGCACACCCAGTTAAGTACACATATCACTATGCACAAGGACCCATTTGAGCCCTCACTCACCAGCTGCAGGAGGAAAACTTCACATGTGGTGAAGCTGGTCTGCAGGTGTCTCTTTCTCTCCCTCTCTATCTCCTCCCCTCGATTTCTCTCTGTCTTGTCAAATTAAAAAAATGATAAAAAATGGCTGCCAGACACTCTACCTCCCCAGACCCCTACCTCACTAGGGAAAGACACAGGCTGGGGGTATGGATCAAATGGTCAATGCCTTTACCCAGCAGAGAAGCAGTTACAGAAGCCAGACCTCCCACCTTCCGCACCCTATAAAGATCACTGGTTCATACTCCCAGAGGGATAAAGAATAGGGAAGCTTCCAATGGAGGGGACAGAACACAGAACTCTGGTAGTGGGAATTGTATGGAATTGTATCTCATTCCACAATCTTGTTGACCATTATTAAATCACTAATAAAATAAATTTTAAAAAATAGTTTCCAGGAGCAGTGGATTTGTCCTGTAGGCACCAAGCCCCAGAAATAACCCTGAAGGAGTTGGTTCACAGGTGGTAAAGCAAGTCTGCAGGTTTCTACCTTTCTCTCCCCCTCTCTGTTTTCCCCTCCACTTTCCATTTCTCTCTGTCCTATCCAACAGTGATGACACCAACAACAATAACTACAACAACAATTTTAAAAAAGAAAGAAAGAACCCTGGTGGCAAAAATGAAATAAGTTAAATAAATAAATAAATAAATATCTCAATTATATCTTTCATTATCTATGATCTCCAACAACAAATCGCTGAGTCTGTCACAGTAGCTGCCATGATGCATCAGTGGAAGCCCCTGAGTCAGACTAGACAAACTTCACTCACAGGGAAGAATGCAGGAGGGATTCAAAGCTGTGCAGGACACTGCAGACAGTGGCCCCAGCTTCCCAGGGTTTAGTACATTTACAAGCTGTTGACAGACTCAAATGGAAACAGGTCAGCCCCTGCCAGCCAGCAGCAATTGCTCCTTTCAGGATGCCTCATTTGCATAGAGGCATGTTGTAGTCCATCCCATAATAGTTGTTTTTGTCCGGAACAGAGTGTGGACATTCAGTTTAGGAAACTCTTCCCTCAGGGCCTCCATTTGGTCCCAACCTGCCCCTTACAGAAAGCCCACACAGAGTTCTCCTAAATTAGGAGAGGAGGCAGAATAGTAATATCACTCAGATGCATTAATTTTTTTTTCTAGGGGTCGGGCAGTGATGCACCTAGTTGAACACACACGTTACCACACATAAGGATCCAGGTTCAAGCCCTCTATTCTCCACCTGTAGGGGGGAAGCTTCATGAATGGTGAAGCAGGTCTGAAGATACCTTTTTCCTCTCTCTTTCTCCTCTCTCAGTTTCTTTTTATTTTATTTTATTTTATTTTATTTTATTTATTCCCTTTCGTTGCCCTTGTTGTTTTATCATTGTAGCCATTATAGTTGTTGTTATTGATGTTGTCTCTGTTAGATAGGACAGAGAGAAATGGAGAGAGGAGGGGAAGACAGAGAGGGGGAAAGAAAAATAGACACCTGCAGACCTGCCTGTGAAAAGACTCACCTGCAGGTGGGGAGCCGGGGGCTCAAATCAGGATCCTTGCGCTTTGTGCCACCTGTGCTTAACCCGCTGCTCTACCGCCTGACTCCCTCCTCTCAGTTTCTTTATGTCCTATCAAATAAAATATCAATTAATTAATAAATAAGAAAGATGGCTGCCAAGAGCAGCATATTCATAATGCCTGCACCAATAACCTTGCTGGTTATTAAAAAAAAATTCTACCAGACCAGAGGAAGCTTCAGAGCAGTGGTGTCTTCCTTCCTCTCTTTCTCTGAAAAAGTCTACCTGGACAGCAGATATAAATGATGAAATAGGTAGTTAATAATAGAAGGGCAATATCTTAACTGTGTCATAAAGAAAATGATAAATGACATAGTGATGATAAATGACATAGTGGGGGTTGTATTGTTAAATGGGAAACTGGGGAATGTTATGCATGTACAAACTATTGTACTTACTGTTGAATGTAAAACATTAATTCCCCATAAAAGAAATAAATTATAAAAAAAAGAAAAGTGGGCCTAGCATTAAGTGTTATTCCACTGTGCACATATACTGAAATTTCCTTAAGAACTCATCTGTAGTACAGCAAACCATAACAAAAGGACTTTTCAAAGTTAACCCAATTACCAAATAATGTGATAACATTAACTATTGATTGTCTTTTTGAACCCTAAGACAGCAGGAACCTCACATCTCCACTATAGAGCCTCTACTTCCCCCAGTCCTGGAACCCTTGGATAGGGCCCACTTTCCCGTATGCGTCTCCCAATCCAAACCAAATAATATTGCATCCGCCGATCACAACCTAACCAACGCAATGATTGCCACCTCAACATGCTTCACCTCAGACTGTGTCCAGAGACTTCACGTGTGGAATGACAACCCTTCAGCTTCATTACTCAGGTGAGACCTTTCCTTTTATAGTACACTCTAATTTCATCTCAGGTAGTTCACTTTCTAACCAAGTCCCATAACCTAGATATACACCAGTTTCTGTGAGAGAGAGCTTATGTTCACACGTATCTATAAACTACTGCAAAATATATCCCTGAAAGCAGAAGTTCACTAGAGTTTGCAGTGAGTACCTCCCTAACACTTCCTCTCCACTATTCCAAGCTTGGGATCCATGATTGCTTAACAAATTGTTTGGCTTCGTATGTTAACTCTCTTTTCAATCACCAGGTTCCAGATGCCACCAGGATGCTGGCCAGGCTTCCCTGGATTGAAGACCCCACCAATGTGTCCTGGAGCTCAGCTTCCCCAGAGACACACCCTACTAGGGAAAGAGAGAGGCAGACTGGGAGTATGGACCGACCAGTCAACGCCGATGTTCAGCGGGGAAGCAATTACAGAAGCCAGACCTTCTACCTTCTGCAACCCTCAATGACCCTGGGTCCATACTCCCAGAGGGCTAGAGAATGGGAAAGCTACCATGGGAGGGGGTGGGTTATGGAGATTGGGTGGTGGGAATTGTGTGGAGTTGTACCCCTCCTACCTTATGTTTTTGTTCATTAATCCTTTCTTAAATAAAAAAATTTTTTTAAAAAAAGAACTCATCTGTAATTGGAAATCTGATTTGTTTCCAAGTTTGAGAAATTAAAAATCATGCTCCTGGGAGTCAGGCAGGAGCGCAGTGGGTTAAGCGGATGTGGTGCAAAGCAGTAAAGCAGGTCTGCAGGTGTCTATCTTTCTCTCCCCCTCTCTGTCTTCCCCTCCTCTCTCCATTTCTCTCTGTTCTATCCAACAGCGATGACAACAATAATAACTACAACAACAAAATAAGAAGGGCAACAAAAGGAAATAAATAAATAAATATTGAAAATCATGCTCCTATCTTTTCAATAGATGTTTTGTGTGTTCTTTGGATAAATCCTTGGGAAGGAGATTTGGGGGTAGGTCCACTGACAGTGTTAAGAGAAGTCTCTAGACTGTTTTCCATAGGGTTGCATCATTTTGTATTCCCACCAGTGGTGTGTAGAATGGAGTAGTGTGAAGACAACCATCATTGGAAGGTAGGAAATTTTACCTATGTGACAACAACAATCTTATAAATCATTATTTTTCTATGCATCAAAGTGTTTGAGGCATTCAATCTATTTTCCCCTTTCATATTGATTAGTGATTTATAAGACTATAAATTAATAGGAGTGTATATTAACACCATAGCCACCACCAAAGGTCTGTGTCCCTACCCCCACCCTTCTATAGTAGAACTGAAAAATCTACCCTTCTCCTTCCCCCAAGAGTTTTTTGTCATGGCATCCCACCTCTCCAGAGCCCTGCCCCACTAGGGAAAGATAGAAAAAGGGTTGGAGATGGATCAACCTGACAACACCCATGTCCAATGGAGAAGCAATTACAGAAGCCAAACCTTTCACCTTCTTCACCCCAGAATGATCCTGGCTCAATACTCTCAGAGGGATGGGGATTAAGAAAGCTTCCAATGGAGGAGATGGGATGTGGAACTCTGGTGGTGGGAACTGTACCCCTATATCCAACCGACTTGTTGATCATAATTAAATCAATAAAGTAGTTATTTTTCTAATAAAATAATTTGAAAAAAAAGATAGGAATCTAAGGGCCAGGTGTTGGCACATTTTGTTGAAGACCATATATTGTCACACACAAAGACACAAAGATTCAGGTTCAAGCCCCCATTCTCTACCTGAATGGGAGGAAGCTTCACAAGTGGTAGAGTAGAGCAGTACTGCCGGTGCATTTCCTCCTCTCTCTCTCTCTCTTTCTCTCTCTCTCTCTCTCTCTCTCTCTCTCTCTCTCTCTCTCTTTCTCTCCCATTCTATCAAGGAGAAAGAAAACAGAAAGAAAAAAATGGCAACCAGGGATGATAAAGCCTGGCAAGCATCAAGCTCTATTGATAGCCCTGGTGAAAAAAAATCTTATGGCAAGTTCTGAGTTGTTAAACTCTATTTGGATGGCACCAGCCTAGGTTGGTGGGAACGAAATATTATGGCTGAAGTGATGTAATCCAGTATAGTCTTAGTGCATGGATGCAACTTTGTCATACCCCACTAAGTGACACAGTCCACTGTTTCTGGGCCTTCAGTGAGGGACTGAATGCTTGCTGGAGGAGTACATGGGAGGGAGGAAAAGTGATGGGAGAGGTTCTGTTCAGACTGCCTTTGCCATAGCCAGTCCTTCTTCCCCAGGATGCAATGTTCTGTGCCAATCTGAGATAGGAGGAGAGACCCAGACCCCTGGGGAAGACCCAGACACCAAGCAAGAAGCAAATGAAAGAAACTCAGGAAGTCATCCTAGCTTGGGCTCAGACTTAAGACAGAGAGTAGAGTCTAGGAATGGGAACAGATGGGATGAGAGGTACCTTTCCTTTTGTTGATTGTTACTTTAAAGGCTGCTCATGTTGGTGCATATCTAATGACTCATCTTTCTTCCAAACAGCTAAACTACCTTTCTTATATCCTCATCACTACGCAGGCAGGGGCCATATAACTGACTGCTCAATGAAATACAAGTAGAAATAAAGACACATTACCCATGTCTAGCCAGAAGCCTCCTGTAGTCTTTTCCACCCACTCTCACCTCCATGGCTATGGGATTAGAAGCCACATTCCAAGGTCATAGAAGATAACCTTGAATAATTCTTGGTTGGAATGAACCTGAGTCCTTAAATTACTCTCTAGAAAATAGTCATTCTGGAATTACTTCATTCAGAAATCAAAGGAATGGATTTATTGAATTCATTTATTAAAAGTTATTATTTATTGATGAACTTATTTATTAACTGACAAAATTTTCATTTATTTGTTGATGAACTTTTGATAAATGGAATGTAAGCATATACTATCTTTTAAAATTATTTTTTTTAATTAGGAGGAATAATGGTTTAAAATAAATGCAGTCCTAGTGGGGATTATATTGTTATGTGGAAAACTGAGAAATGTTATGCATGTAAAAACTATTGTATTTATTGTTGGCTGTAAACAATTAATCCAATAAAGAAATTTAAAAAAATAAAGCAAATGCAATCAGTTTTGATACATGGCTAAAATTTCTTAATTTTTTGTAGAACACACTCATCCCCAGCCCAGGGCCTCCACCATCATGCATAGACATAAAAGCCCTTCCCCCCACCCAGAAGCATATACTTTCTTAAAGTTGAAGGTTATTTACTGATTTATTTTTTAAAGATTTATTTCATTATTCATTAGTGAGAGAAGAGTAAGAGAACCAGAACATCACTCTAGCACATGCTATGCTAGACATCAAACTTGGAACCTCAAGTCTGAGAGTCTAGTGATTTGTCCACTATACCATCTCCCAGGCTATTTACTTATTACAAGAAGTAATGACACTTCACCATAAAGTGATACCTGAGTTCATGGTGTCCAATAGGCACTGTGTTGAATTAGCTCATTTAAATCCCATAATCATATTGAAAGAAGGAATTTCTATTCCAATTTAAATAATGAGTAAGCTGAGATCAGAGAGGCTAATACTTGCCCAAGGTCACACAGAAAGGAAAGGGAGAGCTTGACTCTTAACTTGGTTTAGCCGAACTTACTTCTTTCAGTGACTCACTGCCTCTACCTTTAGAATGGAGTTGATAATGACAGGGGCATATGGATAGAAGGTCACACCAGGGCATACTGGCCCTGACTGAGTTAGCACCATGTAGGAGGGGTGCCAATGTTTTTAGGCTCAGCCTTGCTCCAGAGAATGTTAGACTCTACTGCCAGGAAGAGAGACCCCAGAGAAACCCTATGAGTGTCCTGTATGCCTCATGGACAAAATGTTGGAGGAGCTGGGAAGGCCTCATAATTAACAACAAGAGGGATTAAATAAAAGAGAAAAAACACCATTTAACCAGAGTCAATGAAATTAGATAAAATTATCTGCTAGTCTTTATGAAAAGATCTAATGCCACCCTCTACAATAAAGTCTCTATAAGGCCTGTAATATACAGTAAAATTCATTTTATATTGAGCTGCCAGGTGCAGTTAGAATAGCATGCCTACATAAACAGGGCCAGAGCTTTAGACACTGAGTTGTAAAGGCCAATTCTTAGTGAGTAGCTTAGGGAAGAGAAACTCAAGTGCCTACACTTCCCCTGAGGCAATTTCTCAGAAATCTTTATGACTGTACACCCTGTTGGGTGTTCTTTCTTAAATAGTCTCTCCTGACAACACCTGGAAGAGCCCTGAGTTTGAACGGTGTGATCTATCTCAGGGATTTTTCTCGAAAGCAAGGGATTGAAAAGGACAGACTTTACATAAAACTAGGTTAGGACAAATTCTAAATATAGAGATACACTTATTAAATTTTCTCCATCTTCTGAATGAAAGGAGTTAGGTTTGTTGTGAAATGTAGCCTTGATTGAAAGACATCAGAAATGATTTGAAGTGATGATCTCTTGTCCTGCCAAAGTGGTGTGGATCCAAGCAGGGGAAGCTGCTTCCTGGTCATAACTGCATCTGACTGCTTCTCCTTGCTTCTAAGTGGGACAATAGAGTATCTTTAGTGGAAGAGGAGACGTCATGGATGACTCAGAAGAGGAGCTTGAAAAGCAAGTGTGCCAGCATCCACCCTCTTTTCCTACTCTTACCCAAAGAACAACACAGTCACCTGGAAATTCCTTGTGAGAAAGGGCAGAGTCACAGTGTGGAAGGGGCCAGGATCTCTTGAGCACTACTTGGAGGTGAGCTAACAGCTATCTAGGGAAATGCATTTTGGACATTATGTGAGTGAGAAATAAACTTCCATAAATATATTCCATAAATATATGAACACTTCCATAAATATATGTAAATATATTGTGAGGGTATCTTCAGTTTTGTTTGTTTGTTTGCAGCTCTTATTACCCTAATGGAGTGGTATTCAATTCTTTGCCTGGGGAATAGTACCTTCATTTTACTTTCATTACTCTGCAGCCAATGTCACGACTTTCCACTATTATATCCATTGAAAATATTAATTGTTTATAGCTGGCATTTTAGCAAGTCCTTATGTGACTTTAGAAACCTTAGTGCTGTTATAATTATCAGTTGAGGTTAACAGTCAGTATGTTACATTGATCTGATATATCAGCATAACTATTAGATTTTGAATATTTGGGTTAAATATCCACCAGTTAGGGGAACCAGATGATGGCACATCTGGGTAAGCCCACATAGTATTATGCTCAAGGACCCAGGTTTGAGCCCCTGCTCTCCACCTACAGGTCTATCTCCCTATCTCCTCTTCACCTCTTAATTTCTTTCTGTCCTCTCCAATTAAAAAAAAATATGAAAAATGGCTGCCTGGAGTAGTATATTTGTAGTGCCAGCACTGAGCCCAAGTGATAACCCTGGAGGCAAAAAAAAAACCAAAAAAAAAACAGCACAATGCTAACACAGGAAGCTGGAATAAAAAAAAAAAAAGGTTTGTTGAATGAAGGAAAGGTACTGTATAAGAAAGGTTTTATTGACATATTTATAGCATCCTCTTTCATGAAAACCAAAAAAAAAAAAAGAAGTAAGGGAAGGTATAGAGCCAATTATGAAAAAAGGGCCAGGCAGTGGCACACCCAGTTAAGCACAAAGAATACTAAGTGCAAAGACCCAAACAAGAATACGGGTGTGAGCCACCTGCAGGGGGAAAGCTTCATTAGATCTGCAGGTGTCTTTCTTTCTCCCTCTGTATTTTCCAATATTTGATGTGTCCTATCCAATAACAATAACAACAAAGGACAATTATGGAGATAAATCAGCTTAGGTGTTACATTGACCCCTTGGAGTCACTCACTATTCCAGGATGGCAGGCCTATATTCATTACTGGTAGGGTCTGGAATGATCAGTGGTCCATTCCTTAAATCCTGATACACGCCAATACATGTCAAATTCCTTTACTTTTCCCCAGAAAAGTAGAAATTCTCCTGAATAGAACATGATGTCAAGAAATGAAAATTGTTCTCAGGGAATATGATTTTAGTAGTAATGGAGCACATAACAAGTGCTCTATTTTTTTAAAGACCCTGTCAAACTCACTTTCACAGTTCTCCAAGATGGTCCATCTAACCTCATCTCCCTTCTACTCCCACAGTATTCTCCGCTCTATTCCTCATAAATTCTCAAACACATTATTTTTATTCCTGCTCCCCAGTAAGCAATCATAAAAGTGCCTTTTATCTGTGTAAACCACTTGTTCAGAATCTTCTAAGTCAGATTCTAGTTTCCTTAGACTTTCTTGTAAAAATAGTTTAAACTGTTTATTTTGGATGGAGACAGAAAACAATTGAGAAGGGAAAAAGATGGGCAGTGTGGGGGAGATAACACTGTTTCATCACTCATGATGCTTTCCTCCTGTGGGTGGGAACTGGGAGCTTGAACCTGAGTCTTCCACATAGTAATGTGCATTCTCAGTTAGGGAGCCCACACCCAGTTCCTCTCAGAGCTCTCCAAGAGTTAGAAAAAAAGGCCCACATCCCATCATTCCTCATTGCTTCTTATCAGTTCACGTATGTTTCTCTCATCTCTCCTCTGAGATGATTAAGCCTGGCGCAGATGAGATATAATAGCCTGCACTTCATCATGAGTAAACTAAGCAATTTCAATGAAGCTTTTTGAATGATGTTGCTGTTGTTACTTTTTAGACATGCGTGAGACCTCTCACCTCATGCTATGGATGCTGTGTTCTAAAGAGTCAATCCATATATGCTGCATCTAAGGAGTCCTGTCATCTGCTGTGCACAGTTTGTTTCCTTTCTTTTTTTAATAAAAAGTTTTTATTATTATTTATTTATTGGGTAAAGATAGAAAGTGTGGTGACACAATATTTCAGTGACCATGGACGAAAGCCCTGCGACACAGTGCTGATGTCAGCCTTGGCGACAGTATGCAATAGTCTGTGCAGGCACATAGGGGATTGTGGGTGGATCCAGGCTGTGCTAGCATAAAAGTGGAGCCAGCTGTAACTTGCTCTCTTTTTGGCTGCTGCTGCTTCTCCTGGTCAGAAGCATTTCGGGGAGGTGCGCCAGGTATCCCACCGTGGCTACTTCTTTGAACTGAACACGTGTGACTCAGCTAGCCAGTAAACTTTTAGACCCCTCTACAGCCATAAGCAACCTTTACCAGAGCTTATAATTGTTTATCTTATGGGACTAAACTTTTGATAACCATATTCAGACTTTATAGACCTAGCTTATGCTTAAGCCTTGATGATAAGTGTTTATTTTGCCTTTTACCTATTTCACCCTAATAAACCTTGTATTGTTTAAACCAGTTCCCAGTTCCTGCTGTGAATCCTTTCACAGACCCCAAGCAGCCAGCAGCGCCCAACCAAAACTCCTTTTAAGTTAAATAACAACAAGCAAGAAATCAAGAAGGAAGGAGGTTATAGAGGAAGAGAGACAGAGAGACGTGTGCAACACTGCTTCACCACTTGCCAAGCTTTCTCCCTGCAGGTGGCTGGAGACTGGGGGCTTGAACGTGGGTCCTTGAATATTGTAACATGTGAGCTTAACCAGGTAAGCCACGGTCTAGCCCCCACAATTTGTTTCTTTAGGGTAGCTCTAATTAAGTTATATGTTTATTTTCATTGTATCAAGGTAGTATTGGCTTACAACACTGGATAAGTTTCAGGAGCACAGCAATTGTCAGTAGCCAGGCCTGCCATGTGTTGGGAACTCTGGGGACATGAGACAGTCTGCTCATAAGGACTTTGCACAAGGGTCTCAGATTCACAAATGGTGATGTCCTTGAAAATGAGGTAATGAAGAGAGAGTGGAAAGATTCTGTCTCTTCCTTTCTCAAAAGGTTCTGGCAGTCTGGGAAACAGACAGCTGCAGGTGGACCTCTATGCAAAGGCCTGACCTTCCAGTGAGCTGGCAGGTTTGGGGTCAGGGAGCATGGGTGAAGCAGTGGGTGGCACATGGGTCTGTCTCACCCACCAACTCATGAAAGCACCCTAATCAATCACCCTAGCCCTGTCTCCACCGCCTGGCTCCAAGCCAGGCAGACCTCCAACATTAAACCCTGCAAATGAGATCCCAGCCTTGATCCTCCTATCCCAACCCCTTTTTTCTCCCTCAAAGAGGATTTTGGTGCCAACACCATATGTTGCAAGGGTCTAAGCTCAATCCTATTACCATTGCAGGAGGCATTAAATAATTACATTAATTTACCTAAATATGGAAAAAAATCTTTACAAATCAAGGACACTTGGCAGGTTTTCCGGCTGCACATTTTCTCTTGGCACAGTACATTGTCCTGTTGGGTTCCTATTGCTACTTGGAGTGTTTCCTTTAATTGTGGGGCACATGGCTTCTCTTGTTCTGTTTAATTTTCTCAAAGCTGGTTCCACATTCTGGCTACAAACATATTATAGGGGGGAAAATGCCCACAAAAGTATGTATTGTGCTGGTACATACCCTAAGGGAGAGAGCATAAAAATAGTAATTTCTTGTATATGAAACTTTCTGCAGGGCAGTCTCTCACTAGATTGTTTTACACAAAAGGCTGAAAGGTTGGAAATGAGGGATAAAGAAAGAAGGGAGGGAAGGGTGAAGATGGGTGGAAAGGAAGGGGTTATGCCCCACAGGCTGAGCTGGGGCTAAGTCCCAGTGTGGTATGCGGATTTTTCTGTGGTGGGCTTCATGTGGAAAACCTCTTCTTTGATTTGTGTTTTTACTGTCACTGCTTGATTTATCTGTTTATTTATTTATTTATTTTTGGTCATCACTGGGACTTCACTGCTCCAGACTGATTTTTTACCACAGCACCAAAGTTTCCCCCAGTGTGGTGGAGGCTAGACTTGAGCCTGGGTCATACATGCGACAAAGCAGCTCACTATCCAAGTGACCTGTCTTGCTCACTGGATACAAGCTGTTCATCTCCATGAGTAACTGGGGAATTTAGAGTCTGGACTAAGCTCTATTCTCCTTGAACACCTATACAGACTATCATGAGAGGCCCAGATAAGGAGAACCCAATCCCTGACAATTCCTCTCAGATAAGGACTATTGGTATTCCTTTCACTGGGTGGAACCTTCTAGAAGTTGTTTCTCCAAGGCTCTGTGAAGGACTAGGTTTGTCTTTTGCTCCTAGTCTTTTACAAAAAATTCCCCATGTCATCATAGTACTACAGTGCTACAGTGAAGGCATACTGTTTGAAACTTTTCTAAACGGTTCCTCTTAATTTCTACCTTTGCTTCATCATGATGAGTAACAGTGATTGGATGCCACAGTCCACAGGGAGCTGAGATGTGGTTGAAATGGCCCTTTCTGAGAGAGGGTCCCAGCTCAGGTATATTACAATTGTCATGTGCTTTCTCCAAGGCCGAGATTCACCCTCAATATGAATCTTCCCAGCTCTCAGAGTTTACAGATGATCCATGAAAATGGAAAATAGTGTCTGAAAACCAGCCCCAGGCATATAAACTATCCTGCTAGTCTAAAAGAATACATTTTATAGACTGAATTTATTTTGTTTTATTTGATTTCTTTGCCAACAGGACTATTTTTGGGGCTTAGAACCCACATGACTCCATGTGCCTGGCAGCTATGTTTTCCTTTTCTTTTAGATAGTGGATGAAGCATAGAAAAAATAGAGAAGGAAAGATACTGTAGCACCGCTCCACCACTTATGGATTTATCACCTGCAAGTTTTCCCATGTGTTGAGCCCAGGCTTTAACCCTTGTCTTACACCCACGGTTGCATGTCCATTACTGGATCAGCCACCTACCAGCCCAAGGTCTGTTTTTTGTTTGTTTGTTTTTGGTTTTGCTTTATGTTTAAAACAGGTTTGTTTATTTAATTTATTTTCCAAAAAGAAAAAAAAAAAACCTAAAGCACAACTCTGGATCATGGGATACCAGGGATTAAACTTAAAACTTCATGCATGAGAGTTTAAATTCTTTATCCATGTATAGTACTGCCACCTGGTCCCAGAAGATATTTTTTGCATGAAAAGTCAGAAACAACCTCGGTAGATGCTCAACAGATGAGAATTAGACACATTTTCCTATAACTATTCAGTGAAATTCAGTTTGCTAAATCATGATTCAATGTAATAATTGTTTTCTAAATGTTCTCTGCAGAGCTCAGGCCTTCCACTCCTTCAGGAATAGAAGGCGTAAGTGAGCAAACTGAAGTGCTAACACCATGTTACAGCTGATTTGACCGGCTCCTTTAACGTGCTATCCTCTATTTGCTGCCCAGATAAGACATCCACTGAATGAAGATTTCCAGACAGTATCCACAAGTATGGCAGTTGGGTTGAAGAAACCCTTTTCCTTTATCCCACATGAGTATCCCCAAGGGATACAGCTTGGGTTTGATGAAGAACAGCAGAAGATCTGAGAATGATTGTGGCTGACATGCAATTCAGAACACATGTTAAGACTGATCCATGTGGGTTAGGAGGCTGAGTGTGGAGAGGAGATACCCTAGACTGGGTACAGGGAGAACTAGCTCTGTGGCCCCATTGTGCCACCAGTAAATGCCTTCTGTGCTGTGGTGTCCTTGACCTTAAAGGGTAAGCTCTCCCTTTGGAGGATCTCTGAAGTCCTTCATGACAGATACTCCTTAACATTACAGAATTTCCAGTCCCTTACCCCTGCCCCCAAAACAGGGCTTTGTGCATGCATGGTTTCACTACTTCCAGCAGACTTTTTTCTTTTCCTTTCTTTCTTTCTTTCTCTTTCTTTCTTTCTTTCTTTCTTTCTTTCTTTCTTTCTTTCTTCTTTTCTTTCTTTCTTTGTAAATTAGTGACTTATAAAATTAGAAGACAATAGGGGTATAGTTCCATAACATTCCTACCACGAGAGTTCTGTGTCTCCATCCCACTCCAGCAGAAACTGTATAGTTCTCCCAAGGTCATGGATATAGTTTGACTATATAACTAAATACCCACTCTCTCCATATATATAATTTCTATTCACCTCTTTAGTCCCGCCTTTACTTCCTTTCCAAGTCACACTTATACCTATTACTATTTCCAAGTGGCCTTCCTCTTTCTTTCCTTCTCAGACTAGCAAAACAGTACCTGACTTCCTCTGGCATTTTCCAGATTTTCTTACCTCTCAGTGATGGTATAAAAATAAAGATTCCTGGTGACAAACATTTTGGGTCCAGGTGGAATTGGGGTTCAAGACCCTGTGGTCATCTTCCCCTAACATGTCCCCCCTCTGGGAGTGTGGATCAAAATTCTTTTCTTTGTGGGGAGGGAGGTGTGCAAGAAGAAGGAGTTCTGGCTTCTGTGATTTCTTCTTTCCTAGACATGGGCATTGGCAAGCAGAGCCATACCCCCAGAATGTCTCTGTCATTCCCCCGTAGGGTAGGACTCTGGAGAGGTGAGGTTCTGGGACATGTTAGCAAGGTCATTTCTGGCAAACTTTTGTTCTTTTTTCCTGATAGGTAGAGGGTGAAAGAGAGAGAGAGGACGAGAACAACAGAAAGAGGAGAAACACCACAGAACTGCTTTGCATTGTGCTTTCATGTAGTGCCCACGGATTCAAAGCTGACCCCTTGGGCATGACAAAATGTGTGCTTTATCTCTCAACTTCATACTACAGAGTTTCTTCTATAATGTCAAAAAGACATGTCCAAAGCACCCACATTCATGCAGTTTGAATATTGACTTCTAACTTCAATTCTCTAGCTCTCTCTCTCTCTCCTTACCAAAGCATTGGTCATCTCTGGTTTAATGTGGGAGACTAAATATGGGATTTTCAAACCTCAGGCATGAGAGTTCTTTGTATAACCATTATGGGGCTCCACCCCTAAAACAAGTTCTACCATTGCCGGGGAAGGGGAAGATTTTTGTTTTAAATAGGGGGTTCGGATCAGAGATGGGGGTGAGAGAAAGGAGAACTGCCCCACTATTCTTGAAGTTGAGTCCATGATGTTGCTCCCCAGTGATGGCCAGCACTCAAACCCAGACCCTTCTTTTTTTTTTTTTTTAATTGTTGTTGTAGTTATTATTGTTGTTGATGTCGTTATTGTTAGATAGGACAGAGAGAAATGGAGAGAGGAGGGGAAGACAAAGAGGGGGAGAGAAAGATAGACACCTGCAGACCTGCTTCACCACCTTTGAAACGACTCCCCTGCAGGTGGGGAGCCAGGGGCTCTAACAAGGATCCTCACGCCTGTCCTTGTGCTTTGCGCCACCTGCGCTTAACCCGCTGCGCTACCACCCAACTCCCTAAACCCAGACCCTTGTTTATGGTAAAGCATGCACCCTCCTGGCTCCACTTCCTGATTGTTTCTGGGCACTTTTCCTAGACAAGTACCAGCTATCTGACTAGAAGTCAATGCAACATTTTATTTTCTCATCTTCACAAATTTATAAAATATGTTTCACCATTTCATACTCTTTTTAGTGAGGAGGCAACTGAAGCTCAGAGAGGTAAGGAATATGCTGAAGTCATAGAGGCAATAGCTCATCAAGTATTTAAATTTTGGTTCTGATAGCTGTAATAGAAGCACTTAACCAGGTGTGTCACTGCCTGGTTAAGTGCTTATATTACACTGTTCAAGGACCCAGATTGAGCCCCAGGTCCCCTACTGCAGGTAGAAAGCTTCAAGAGTAGTGAAGCAGGGCTGCAGTTATCTTTCTGTCTTTTCAATTTATGTCTCTATCCAGTAGTAAATAAATAAATAAATAAGATTTTAAAAAGAAATTGTGAATACCAAATGATCACACTTGCTAGTGAGATTTAATAAAACAAGAACAAGAAGGGAGAGCAAAAAGTGAAACATTGACTGAACATGATGTATTGTTCCAAAGCAAAGGACTCTGGGGAGAAAAGGAGAGGGAGGATAGGAAGACAACTCTGGGGGCTTATTACATAATGAAATTGTATGCATATGTCAATTATTGCAAATCATTATCCCCTTTAATAAATAATAATAATTAATTAATTATAATGATAATAAATTAATAATTATAAAACATCAACCCCTTTAATTTAAAAAACTAGCTTAATATAAAAATGAACAGACTATGATATATTATTACAATAAATAAATTGTCTATAACAAGCTAAAGAAAAAAAGAAATTGTTCTCCTCCTATCTTTCTCATAAATAAATAAAACCTTAAAAAAAAGTGATCCGGGAGGTGGCATAGTGGTAAAGCTTTGGACTCTCAAGCATGAGGTGCCAAGTTCGATCCCCAGTAGCACATGTGCCAGAGTGATGTCTGGTTATTTCTCTCTCTTCCTATCTTTCTCATAAATATAATCTTTATAAAAGAAAAAAATCAATTGTTTTTAAAAATGAAAAATAAATACATATTTATTTATATAAAATATATATTTATTTACATAAAATATATTTGATGGGGGCCGGGCAGTAGCACAGCAGGTTAAATTCACATGGCACAAAGAGCAAGGACCTGCCTAAGGATACTAGTTTGAGCCCCTGGCTCCCCACCTGCAGGGGGGTTGCTTCACAGGCGGTGAAGCAGGTTTGCAGGTGTCTATCTTTCTCTTCCCCTCTCTGTCTTCCCATCCTCTCTCGATTTCTCTCTGTCCTATCCAAAAACAGCAACAACAACAATAAACAACAAGGGCAACAAAAGGGGAAAAAATAGCCTCCAGGCGCAGTGGATTCACAGTGCAGGCACTGAGCCCCAGCAATAACCCTAGAGGCCATATATATATATTTGATAATTTTTTGTGCATTACAGACATGGAGATTAACAGAAATGTTTCATCTCAGACTTCAAATTTAACAGATTTGAAGATCTATGTAACTACAGGCATAAATAATATGACTCAATATTAATTAGAAATAATATATATCTTAGTAGTCAGGCCGTAGCGCAGCGGGTTAAGCGCACTTGGCGCCAAGTGCAAGGACAGGCGTAAGGATCCTGGTTTGAGCCCCTGGCTCCCCACCTGCAGGGGAGTCGCTTCACAAGTGGTGAAGCAGGTCTGCAGGTGTCTTTCTTTCTCTCCTCCTCTCTGTCTTCCCTTACTCTCTCCATTTCTCTCTGTCCTATCCAACAATGACAACATCAGTAACAACAATAATAACTACAACAACAACAAAAAACAAGGGCAACAAAAGGGAAAATAAAAAATAAATAATACATATCTTTATATGTAGATACAAATATCCTTACATATACACACCTACAAAGATAAAAATTAAGAGAGCTAATGATATACATTAATACCTATATAGAGAAACATACATAGGTTAAGAGATATTTATATATCTAGAGAGAAAATATTCAGGCTTTTTTATGTGGTGCCAAAGAATGAAGCTAGGACATCATGATACAGCATACTAAGAGCAGCCTCCTGGCCATGATTCTGTTATTGTTATTATTATGATTTAGAGAAGAAGAGAAAGGGAAAAAATAAGGAGCCATAGACATATAGACACAGAGAAAAAACACCACTGCACTGCTCCACCATCCATGGAGCTTCCATAGTGTCATCCAGGGACTCCTTGTGTTTCCAGGGTTCCCATCTCAAAAGCCTACTTCACTGTAGGTTGTGCGCTCTCCCAGGTATGCTATCTGCCAGCTATGAAAATAAACAGGTTTGAACTAATTTCCTAGAAAGCAGGAAACCATAGCTTTATATCTGCTAATAGCTCATGGGACCAGAGAGAGTACTTGGCATCTAACCCTCAACTAAAACTCAAGATCTCTAAGAGAACATGAATTGTTCATAGATGACAACTGAGAATGTCACATTATATACCCTGATATACCCTTTCTGTGTGGCCAAAGGTCTTGTAGAGAGTTAAAAGAAAAAGAAAGAAGGGGGGGAGAAAGAAAAAAGAAAGAAAGCCATCCTGTCTCTGAACTTCTGCTTGCCTAATGAATTCATCCGCTTCCCCAGATGTACAAAAGTGAAACAAATCTGACGTACAACCAGTTAATCCTTCATCTTTCCTTGGCTGCAGTCTCTAAAGCAGCGGGGAGGGACGGTCCCCCAGCCTGCAGTGGTGTTACGGATCACAACGGAAGCATATTGTCATCAGATTAATTTTCCAATGCTCCTGCCCCAACCACAAATCCTGAGAGAACGAGTGTCAAATACACTTAATAATTGCATAATTATGACATCTGTTACTCTCCAGCACTTCTTAGTGGAAAATTAACTGAAGAAATAGCAGGTTCAAAGATGTGTTAACACTCTGATAACAGATTTAATTGAAATATGACGGGGGAGGATAATGGAGATTAAATTAAGCTCTCAGATAATCATCTGACACAAAGATAATTGAGCCAGCCTCTACCACATTGATGAACGCTTCAGAGATGCTGTGTAGGGGTGGCATTTTGAGTATCTTATCCTTCAGGCAAATGGAATCCCCCCCCACTAACACTACCCCCCTCCTCGCTTTTGTCATTCAACATTTGTATCCTCCAAATCGATAAAGGCGAACAGCAACATAATTGGAAATAAAAGATGATCTGAAATCCAGGGGAAATTAGGTTGAGGTGTGTGGAGGACACAGAGTTGCACCCGGGATGCAGGGTGAGTTCTGAGGAGCCTGTTATGTTTAGGGTGGACCCTACTGTGCGTGGTTTCCCCATGCTTTAATTCCCCCATAGAGAAAATCTTCCACATGGGATGGTGCCAGAAAGACAGTGAAAATGCATGAGATAGCAGTCATCTACTGTTTTTTCCTTTCCCCCCAGAAATGGCTCCATGTTCTATGGAGCATGCTGGGGAGACAGAGTGTGCTGGAGAAGCCAGCTCTGGAAGCCAAGTGCAATCCCGGAAGACAAGTCAAGAGGTCATTGATGAATGTCCTCTGGAGGGGTGGGTCATAGTGCACAGTGAACATATGAAAGCCGGAAGTGGGGAACAGAGTTCTGGTTCCTGTCAGTCATTGAGAGGGACAGCCTGAGAGCTTTGGCAGTGTGGGCCATGGATTAAATACACTCATATGAATCTGTAGGTGTGAAACTAAACCCTTAAAAATCTTACTATATTTACTAGTGAAATAGCTCAGGTTTGAGCCTGACCCCCACTGCATTAGAGGATGTGTTGGTACTGTGGTCTCCTCTCTCTCTTTCTCTCTCACTCTCTCTATATCTGTTTCTCACTGTCTGCCTCTGTCTCTGTGTGAAAAAGTCATTCCAGAGCAGAGAAGTCAGGTGATGACTGAAAATCAAACAAACAAAAAACTACCATATTAAAAACCACTGAAATCAATAAAAGTAAAATATGAAACCAAGGTTCAGTCTTCATCAGTCCCAGAGAGTAGATGTTCTCCGTGTCTTCTCTTCTAACTCACAGGACTCCTCCCTTCAATGGGCTGTGGATGGTGAAACAAATACAGATGCTAAGCAGAGTGGCCCTCACCCTCCTCTCTCCTCATCAGTGTTTCAACTAGCCACAGTTCCAAGTTTTGAATTTTAGACCAAAGTACTATGTCTGCTTTACTGATGCAGAGCTGAGAGAATGTGGTTGCTACTCTTGAAATTCTAGCTCTGTAGCCCCATCTCCATTCTCCCTTATTAGTCATATCCCTGGCAGCACTCCACCCATAAATGCCCTAAGTCTTCTCCAGTCCTGGCTATACTTTATGCAGTGATAAAACCCAGGAGTGCCCCCTTGGGGCTGGAGCATACCACGGACAAAAGTGCCCCTGGAAGTAGAGTGTGTAATGTACAACCAGTATGGCAAAGGTGAGGTTCTAGACCCAATGGGAAGCAAAGAAATCTTCCCTTTGGTTATCTCAGCTGTAAAGCACAGAACTTGCACATATCAGGTCCCAGGTTAGATTCATAGCACATTATGTGGCAGAGTTGAGCAGTGCTCAACTCTAATCCCTCTCTCTCTTTCTCTCATCCTCTCTCTCTCTTTCTGATAAAAAAATTTTAAAAAAAGAAAGAAGGAAATGAAATGTTATGCATGTACAAACTATTGTATTTACTATTGACTATAAAACATTAATCCCCAAATAATAAATAAATAAATTTACAAGTAATAAAAGAAGAAGGAAGTGAAATGATATTTTTCTCCCTTATGGATCAGCCTCGGTTAAAGCAGTGGTGACCGCAAGGATTGCAAGAAGGGAACCTGAGTAGTGTGTCTTACTTTCATTGCTATCACATGTCCTACTTCAGATTCTAGCCTTGCCAGTGAGTCCTTCAATGGGATCTGGAGCTTAACAACTGAAGACTTCTTCTACTTTTGTCCAGAGCACACAAACTTCAACAGGCATCTTCACTCAGCAGAGTCTCCAGAGCTCCAAGCTATAGGTGGTGGGGTGCATTCTGGAACAAGAGTCTCACAGATGTCAAAGCTTTCATTTCTTTTTTTGTTTGTTGGTTTCTTTCTTTCTCTCTCTCTTTTTTAAAATTCATTTGTGATTTAATAATAATAAATAAGATGGTAAGATAGGGAGTCGGGTGGCAGCGCAGCTGGTTAAGCACATGTGGCGCTAAACGCATGGACCAGTGTAAGGATCCCAGTTCAAGCCCCCAGGCTTTCCACCTGCAGGGAAGTCGCTTCACAGGCAGTGAAGCAGGACTGCCGGTGTCTATCTTTCTCTCCTCCTCTCTGTCTTCCCCTTCTCTCTCCATTTCTCTTTGTCCTATCTAACAATGACAACATCAGTAACAACAATAATAACTATAGCAACAAAAAAAGAAAAGACAGCAAAGGCAACAAAAGGGAAAATAAATAAATAAATATATATATATATTTTTTTTATTTTAAAAAGATGGTAAGATAACAAGGGTACATTCCCACACAATTCCCTAAGCCAGAATTTTGTATCCCATCCCTCCACTGGAAGATCCCTATTCTTTATCCCTCACGGAGTATGTGCCCAAATTCTCTATAGGTATAGAAGGTGGAAGGTCTACAGCTATCATTTCTTACTATTTATTCTTCCAAAGCCCTTGGAAATTTTTATTTTGGGAAACTCACTACTTCTTCTTGTTATTAGGCCTTGGGTGGGGCCACAGATTACAAAACTGAATAAACAAATGTATAAATAAATAAATACTGTTGCAACCTGGGGAGTTCTAGGTTCCATCTCTCCCATACAAAAGAGTTCTGGAAGGAAATTCTCTCAGCTGCTGAATATCAAGCAGATAATCTGATCTCATCTGACTCCCAGCTAATCTCTGATGACAAAGTTTTTTTGGGAGATGGGGTTGTCCCATCTGTCTTATAATTTCTGTCCTAAATTGTCCACTGATTGAAGCATCAAAGAATAAGGTGTCTCAAGAGAATGCAAAACCAGGGATTGTTTTAATCATTTTCCAGCAGGACAGGTTACATTGGCACCAGAAATCCCTCCCAAAGTGAAAGGTCTTGACCTTCCTCTAGTCTCCTTTTTTTTCTGTAGGGTCAGTGGGGTAGTGTCCATAAATCTACTGAACCTACCTCCCTCTGTCTGATCTGATGTGGCCACTGACATGGAGTCTATGAAAAAGAGATACTTCTATAGAGAATATTCTAGAGAAATTATTAGAAAAGCTGTATATGTTCACAATAGTGACATGATTTTTGTGCTTCCAGCCCTGTTAAACATTTCTATAGCTCCTTGAGAAGCTGATTATTTTTTAAATTGTGTATCATTTTTTTCTTCTTGGGTAAACTGCACAATCAATGATATGTTTTGCTGCATATGTAAATCTCTTTTACATATTTCAAATAATATCTAATTAAAATGTCAAGGTTATAGCTCATGCGGCTGGAGTGGACAGGGCTCCACCTCCTCTTTCAGCCTCTGAAAGTAACATTTAAAATGTGTCCTATAATTAGGAGCAATTATAAATTCCAATTAAAAAGCAACCGACATGATTCTGAAGATATTTTTCTTTGATGTTTCTTGCTCTAATTTATGTGCTTGTTGCACCAAATTCTCTCAGCTTCCTCAGATATGTTTCCAGGCAAAAAAGACTCCTGGAACTGCAGGGAGGAAATCAGACCAGATTGCAGAAAAGTAGTAAAGTTCATTACAAAGGGTTATTGCATCTATAACTTCTGGACTTGCTGTTCATTGATTAGAGATTAAACATCATCCCTCGTACCACTCAGATTGGGATTTTTAATTAGGATGTCATTATTACACAGATATACTGAACGCCAAATTGATCTTGGAGACCTTTTGAAATAATAGCACTACATCTGCAAAATGAAAATCATAATAGATTATTGACTTCTTCAGGAGTTTTGATCCAAGGGCACCTCCCCAATGTCAACATTTTCAATATTTTCAGTTTCATTCAAAGAGACACTCATAATTAGGCTTATATTAAAAGTTGGTGCATATTGACTTTATGTTATTAATGCCGATGGCGTCTCATTGATTACCCTGGCATTATACCAGAAGCAGCATTGCTTGTTGCTGAATTCTTTATATGTTATAAGCCTTTGTCTTTCATTTTTGCTTAATTAACAAAGTGTTCATATTCATAATGAGCAGCAAAACTGAATCACAGATCAGAAGTTCATGAGCTTTCTGGATTCATGCCTTAGTAATTTTTTTTCAGGGTACACCTAGCTCAAATGAGTTTGGAACCAAACAATCCCACATATTAGTTAGTTATAAATAACTGAATAAATATTAATGTCCTAACTTAGTAAGAATATTGAAATGCATACAAATTGAGAGCACAGTATGACCTTTTTTAAAACCTTATTTAATTAATTTTGCCACCAGGGTTATCGCTAGGACTCAATGTCTGCAAGGTGACTCTACCATTCTTGGTATTTTTCTTTTTTGTTAGAGGGTGAGACAGAAAAGGAGAGAGAAAGAGAGAGAGAGAGAGAGAGAGAGAGAGAGAGAACAAACACCTGCAGCACTGTTCCACTGTTCCTGAAGCTTCTTACCTATAGATGGGGACTGGGGCTTGAACCCCGTCCTTGCACATCCTGACATGTGTATCTTACCAGCCATCCCCTACTGTTTACTTTATGTTCTAGTACCCACAACTTTTCACAAATGATCCATCTGTGCAGGGTAGATTCTTCACATCTTCTCAAGTCCTAGAATCCCACTGCACTCCATCACCCTCATTTCCTGCCCCATGCTGATATTCATTTGGTTCATGCTTACCACCACCCAAAAGGTGATCACTCAAAGCCCTGCTTCACCAAGACAGGTGATCACTGAAGGAAAGGTGATGTGATCAAATGTTGAAACTTTGAACTACCACAAGTGAGTAATTTGCACAGTGTTACTGTATTTTCTTCAGGAATTATCTCTATAACTGAGGGCTCATTCCTTAAGTTGTTAGAGATTTACACACTACAATGAGAGCCCAGATCAAATCATCCATTGAACAAATCAATCTTATCCCAATGAGGATGGAACTACCAATATTCAAAGAGAAAAAAGTCTTCTTCCTCCATCCTCAAACACCCTTTGAATTTGATGGCCTTAGCCTGTGGGTCCCCTTAAAGCCAAACATCTGAATGAATCTGAAGATCCTACACAATGATTGGAAAAGAATGACCGGGGGTCTATCTATACAAGGGAATACTATTCAGCCTTTAAAAAGGAATGAACTTCTGAAACATGAGTGACCCTTGGAAACTTTATGCTAAGTGAAAGAAAAATGACACAATAAGCCATATGTCATATAATTCCATTGATATAAAAAATTTAAAAGACAAATCCATAAAGATAGAAAGTTGAGATATTTCCAGAAACAGAGAAGAGAGAGAAGTAGAGGATTATTATTTAATAAGAACATAGTTTCAGGACGGGGATATAGCATAATGATTATGCAAAGAGACTTTCATTCCTGAGGCTCCCAATTTCCAGGTTCAATCCCCCACACTGCCATAAGCCAGAGCTGAACAGTGCTCTGGTAAAAAAAAAAAAAAAAAAGAACACAGTTTCTGTTTGCTATTAAAAATTATCTAAGAATGTTCTGGAAATAAATAACTGGATGGCTGTGCAATTTAGTAAATAGGCTTGCTGCCACAGGGGGAAAAAAGTTTATAAATAAAATGGTTACAACTATAAATTTTATATCATGCATATTTTAACATACATGGCTTAAAATGAAATTTGTTTGAAAAGATGATACAGTAAGTAAAGGTTACAAAAGTAAGAAGTACACAGACACCATGACTCTTAAGCTGTGAAGTGTCCAGTTAGAATACAAATCAGCGGGAGTCGGACAGTAGGTAGTGCAGCAGCTTAAGCGCACGTGGTGCAAAACACAAGGACTGGAGGAAAGATCCTGGTTGGAGCCTCTGGCTCTCCACCTGCAGGGGAGTCACTTCACAAGTGGAGAAGCAGGTCTTCAGGTGTCTTTCTCTTTCCCTCTCTGTCTTCCTCTCCTCTCTCCATTTCTCTCTGTCCTAAAAAACAATGATGACATCAAAAACAATAATAGTAACTACAACAAGGGTACCAAAGGGGAATAAATAAATATTTTTAAAAATCTTTAAAAAATACAAATCAGCATTTTTGGTTTTTGTCTTTAAAGTGTGATATTGCAAATACTTGAGGCTTTGAGAACCCTCCTATCTTTGTTACAACTACTCAGCTCTGCCTTTAAATTGCAAAATCTTTTATAGACACAATTCAAGCCAATGAGCTGCTTTCCAGCAGGCTTCAGTTTACACTACTACTCTATATTTGAATTTCCTGTGATCTTCACATAATACAACATATTCTTCTGACTTCTCCCACCCATAAAAAAATTGAAAACCTATTACAGGAAAAAGGAGAGATTTCATCTCTAGGCTAAAGTTTTCTGACATCTAAACTAGATCCTAAAATTAGTACCTTCCTCCTGCTAAGTGAAATATTTCTGGATATCAGAAATGGTTGGTAGAAAAACTTAGCCCTGAAGTCTGTGAGTGCACAGATCAACTAGAACAAGGGACTCTGTGATCAACTCCAATTGTGGAAGTTTTCAGTACCAATACTCTGCCACTACTCCAGAGAGAGCACAATACAGGTAGGGAGGGGAAAAAATCCTCTTGCGTTACAACAGGATGAAAAGAATGCCTTCTAACATCTCTTGTAAGATTATTTTCAGGGCCAGGTGGTGGCGCACCTGGTTGAGTGCACATGTTACGGTGCACAAGGACCCAGATTTGAGTCCGTGGTCCCCATCTGCAAGGGGAACGCTTCACGAGTGGTGAAGCAGTGCTGCAGGTGTCTCTCTGTCTCCCTCTCTATTACCCCTCCCCTCTCAATTTCTGGCTATGTCTATCATATAAATAAAGATGAAGAAATTTTTTAAAATTATTTTCTCAAAAATAGAGAGTTTAAAATAAAGGGTATGTAAAGATAGAGAGAGATACAAAAAATAACAATTGAAGGAGAATGAAAGGGGAAGGGGAGGAGAAAGGGGACTTTCCCAATGCTGCTAAAATAAAGCACTAGGCATATATTTTTTAAATCCGTAGTGACTTTCTGGAATAGAATTTGGGGGGAAAGGGAGTCTGGAAATAATACTAAATACTAAAATAATCATCTTTAAGCAGCTGCTTTTGACACATCTGCTCAGGTTTGTTGTATGGGCAAGAGTTAAATCAGCAAACTTTATTAAGTACCTGCTTCAAGCTAATTACTGAGAGGACGTGAATTTCTTCAGAAACATTTTTAGGTACTTCCTGGCAGAAGGAAAGGACTGGGAGAGGATTAGCTGTGTGTCTATAAAAGAGTTTTAAGGGTGACAGTGTCTACGTTCCTGTCCCCTGGAATCCTTTAAGCAAAAGGAGTTTCCACTCATAATCAGCCACTATTGTTTGCAAATGGAGCATCATGTCAGTTACTCCAACATCTCAGACTGTGCAATGGATAAGCAGCACTGTGGAGAACCTTTGAGCTACATGCCTGCTGCTCTCCTTCAAATGGCTCAGAGTATCCTCACCCGAAAGGCCAGAGTAGCTGACAGCAATAGCAGAGCAGCACATTAGCCTTTTTTCTTGCAGTTCAACCTCTTTTAATCCTTAACATCTCTTTCTTTGATGCCTAGATTTATTCTCCCCTCTTTGTATCAGAAGGCTCTATCAGCTCATGGAACCATTTTTTTTTTCCACACAGTGAAAGCTAAATTTCACAGGGACTCAATAAATGTAAGAATTTGCTTATAATGAAGATGGCCTTAGCTTGCATGTCTATCTGATCTCAGAAAGGGTTTCCTTCTTGAGTTTTAACTTCATTCCTCATAAAATTTGGAGACTATTTGAGTAAAATGAGAGTTGGAAAAAATTATTTAAACAGAACCAGCGAATAAACATGGTTTTTAAGAGTTGTAACTGAATCCCCAGCTGATGTCATGTTTTGTGTTTCAACTGCCAGAAAATGTCTGGCATCCATATATCAGGCAGAATTATATAAAGGTGTCAGGGTAAGAATTAAGAGTATTCCTGGGAGTCAGGCGGTAGCGCAGTGGGTTAAGCGCACGTGGCACCAAACACAAAGACTGGCCTAAGGATCCCGGTTCGAGCCCCCAGCTCCCCACCTGCAGGGGAGTCGCTTCACAGGAGGTGAAGCAGGTCTGCAGGAGTCTATCTTTATCTCCCCCTCTATGTCTTTCCCTCCTCTCTCCATTTCTATCTGTCCTATCCAACAACAATGACATCAAAATAATGACAATAATAACTACAACAATAATAAAAAACAACAAAGGCAACAAAAGGGAAGATAAATAAATATTAAGAAAAATTTAAAAAAAGAAAAGAGTATTCCTTAAGTATAGTATTTGTTTGGAGATAATTTGAAATCTATGTTATCCATAAGTAGAATTGTGCACATTTGAGTAGATCATAGGAATATGCCTTTTTCCTTAATCTCTATGATTTTTAAAAGGTCTTCAGATCTGGGAAATGAATGAAAGAGAGAAAACAGAAAGAGAATGAAAATGGTGGGGGGGGGAGGGAGAAAGAGAGAGACAGAGAGAAAGAGATAAGTCAAACTGTGGTTATCTTTGTCCCTATTTTGGGCAGTAATGCTGTTCTGGCAATAGTAGGTAGAAAGGAAAAGATTCCACATTGCAAATTTCAAAGTCTTAAACCACACATAGCCCTTCCACTGCTCCATTCATCTCTTGGTAGGTTAATGTTTGTGCTGCCTGCTGGGGTGTGGCAAAGGATGAGGCACCTTAAAGGATTCAAACCCAGAAATCTCTGTCAGACCTGCTTTATTCCCACAGTAACCTCCAAAGGTTCTACATGTTCTAAACACAAGCCTCTCTTCATCCTGCACAAGTTGTTGGTACCCAAGGAGCCCAGAAATAAATGATATTGAAACAATCCTAGCAAAAATGGCCCACTTCATTTTAATATGCATTGCTTAAAATCTGGCCTTCAGGCTTCTCTCGGGGTCTACTCACTCTGCCGAATGTGTTAAGAATAAGACATGTTAGTGGATGTGGCTAAATCCCACTGGCATAACACAACAAAGATTTATTTGCTGTTTGTGTTGTAGTCCTGTTGAGTATTAATCTGATGATTCAAAGACTCAAGGTTCTCTTTTCCAGTGACTGTCATCTGCAAAAACTTGATGTGCTGCTCCACAAGATAGTCATTCACCTGGCAAAGGAGTGAGAGAAATAAAGCATCAGGAGAACTATATGGGAGGCCTAGCGGGTCACTAGGCAAACAATCACTTTGCTCCATTTAACTGTAAATGACACTAAGAAATCAGGCAACTGGTTTCCAACTCCCTTTTTGATGCAAGAGAAACAGTATAGAACTTTGGACTATCTGCTGGCATATCATCAGACTAAAGAGCAACATGAGAACAGCAAAAATATTCAATAGCTCATCTGGACAGTGCACTCTCTTTGCCATGCCAATCACCCAGGTTTGAGCCCATGCCAAAGGAAGCTTTGGCACTATGGCATCTCTCTGTCTATCTCTATTTCTGTCTCTCTATCTGAATAAGTCAGCCAGGAGCATTGAAACCCTTATGATGACAAAAATAAATGCGATTGAAATAAATAAAACAAACAAAAATAGCTTTGAGGTTTTAGGTAACTGGACCCTTAGACCATTACATAGAAGGAGTTAGGAGGACCAGTAGAGTAATTCCTACTTAGAAATCAGGCTGGAATGGGGACAGGTGGCAAAACGAATAAGGGTCAGACCTTGAATCAGAGCCTAGGTATCCTCACCTTGAGTTGGCCATCTTCACTACTACATGGACTTCAGGGGTGGGGGCAGAGAGGATGGGGAAGGTATGTCTTCAAAAATACAGGGGTCTAGATGGAATCTGAAGACTATTTCTGGTTCCACTGAATTGTTGGTAAAGGTGTATCTCATAGGCTGTTTGGGAGGTGGGGCATGAATTTATTTCAGTTCTCTGTTTAAGGCTAAATGCCAGCATAATTCAGAGATCTAAATTGTATGTGTCCTGTCTTTTTGTTTTGTTACACTTGAAGATCTTAAAACATAATTTCTCATTGTGTTATGCTAATCCATAAACATTCCTGTTTATGACATTGGCCAGGACCACAAGATGGCTATGTTGGCCCCCTCATCAAGTGATTCTGAATGAATGAGAATCAGTTCAAAGTAGAGCTTGAAATATTTGAGGGGGTGAAGGTTAGATTCTTTCTCTGTGTTAATTCCCACAGCTGGTACAGTCCTAATGCAATGTTGTCATCCTTCATGCCAAAGAGAGAGCAGAGCTCAAATCCCTCTGCTCTGGATATGCAGCTCCAAAGAAACGTTGCAAGGCTTCATGATCATGATTTCAAAGAGGTTTGTGGAAATGTTTCATTAATTCTTATAAAGAAATCTTTTTTTCTTAATTTTTTCATTAACTTCAGACATTTACTTGCAATTACATTTGTTCAGTGAATACAATGACAGAAATTAATAATTCATAGCTTTTGTCAGGGAAAATTTAAAAAAAAAGGACAGTTGTTCAATCAAATACAACTTTAAATGCACAATCTCTATTTGAATAGGATTTTAAAATAAATAATAGGGACTGTTATTGTACTTCCTATAAACCTCCTCTCTTCCAAATTATATCTATGCTCTACCCAGTGACATGAAATCTTGGGTTGTTCAGAGCACATCATGAAAATAACAGGTTCAGATAGGATGTTCTGAAAGGGAGGAACATGTCTCCAGCTCGGTATTTGTGGCACTGCCTAGATCTCCTGGGGGCACAGTGGCTTGAGTATCAGAGCTGGAGAAAACAGAGAAGGACCCAAATGATCCCATCTCTCTCCCAGACAAGTTTCCCTTTGATAGTTAGGGATATTCCCTTTTAGAGACAGTGCACCTTACAAGTTCACTCGCTGACTTAGCAGTACAAGCAGACCTGGAGCTGAGGTCTGATGACCTCGGCCCTCTCATAGCTTAAGACATTGTCTTCAGGATGCCTTCCCACCAGGACCTACCTCACAAGTTGTGCCCTGTGGGCTTTGGTCTAAGGAGTTCTAGATTGAACCTTTTGTCCCAGCTGCTTTACAAAATAACTGAAATCTTACCATTACAGTCTGGTTACTTGGGTTTAAAAAGGTTTTTCAAAACCTGCACTTCTGGGATCAATGAGGTAGCGCACCAGGTTAAATGCACATAGTAAAAAACTGCACTTCTGGGATTCAGGCGGTAGAGCAGCAGGTTAAGCTACATGGTGCAAGGTTCAAGGACCAGCATAAGGATCCCAGCTCCCCACCTGCAAGGGAGTCGCTTCACAGGCAGTGAAGCAGATCTGCAGGTATCTATCTTTCTTTCCGTGTCTCTGTCTTCCCCTCCTCTCTCCATTTCTCTCTGTCCTATCCAACAATGACGACAACAATAATAACCATAACAATAAAACAAGGGTAACAAAAGGGAATAAGTAAATAAATATTAAAAAGCAGCGTGTTATAAAAAAAAACTGCACTTCCTTTGTTAAAATAAAGATAATAGATAAGGTTCTAGTCTTGCTCTACCCTCTTCTCACTCTCCTCTGTGACCACAGACTTTGACAGGTAAATCAAATCTATGCCCTGGTTGTTCCAGTCATAATAGTCTGTCATGAAAGAGAAAACAAAACAAAAAAGCAAGCCATGAAAATTTCCTGGAAATCATCAACCCCACCCCCACCCCAGGTAGGCAATGAGAAAGGCAGTTCAATATTAGGTTGTCGGAAAAGTCATGATGTATTTTTCTATGCAAAATTGTGCCATGGCTTTGCTGACAACTCTGTGTAGTAAGAAATGGATATGTGGGCCAGCAATAACTCATTCAGATAATGCACTTGCTTTGCCATGCACACATGGTTCTTGAAAGCCTCCGCTGCACTGGAGGAAGCTTTGGTGCAACGGTTGGCCTGCCTTTCTGTTTGTCTCTATCTTCCTCTCAACACGCACACACACACACACACACACACACACACACACACACACAGATTGTGTTTAGGTTGTGTTTGGGGAGGAATGAGGAATGAGGTAGAACTAGTGTTTTTTTCCCCAACATTTAAAAAGTTTGTCACACATTATCTCATTAAAGGATTGAGAAGGGAGTTGGGCGGTAGTGCAGCGGGTTAAGCATACGTGATGCAAAGTGCAAGCACCAGCGTAAGGATCCTGGTTCAAGCCCTCGGCTCCGCACCTGCAGGGGAGTTACTTCACAAGTGATGAAGCAGGTCTGCAGGTGTCTATCTTTCTCTCCCCCTCTCTGTCTTCCTCTCCTCTCTCCATTTCTCTCTGTCCTATCCAAATACAATGACATCAATAACTACAACAATAAAACAACAAGGGCAACAAAAGAGAAAATAAATAAATGTTTAAAAAATAATAAAAGAATTGAGGAAAGGGCATGATTTTCAGGAATTTTAAACCTTATTCAGGAAAACTGAGAAAATTCACATGTTAGGCCAAGAGGGAGTAAGACAGAGGGGGGAGAGAGAGAAACCCCCAGAGCTCTCTTACTCACATGTTGATGGGGTGCTCACCTAGGACTGAGAGTGGGAAAAAGAGAGAAAGCCTGAAAAGCAGTTTACTTACATTATGATCTAAGCAGAGAGCATGAGAGAAAGAAGCCCCCTACTCATATCTTGATAGGAGGCCCACATAGGTGTAGAAAGAAAGATAGAAAGAGAGAAAGGGTGAGAACCCTTGAGAGCTGACACTCACAAGGTGGCCTGGACAGAGTGAGCCAGGCCCACAGGTCTAGCTTTTAACACCCAAGCCCCACCTCTACCTTTCTAAACCATGTCTGTCACCACTCCCATTTTCTCGGTGGTACCTTTCAGGTACTTTCTGTTCCTCAACAGTTGGAGTTTTATTTCAACTATCTAGAAATTCTTGAGAAAAGCACTGAGAAGATCTTGACATTGTGCTATATTAGTAGAATGGAGACTCATTACTAGATTTCATGTTGTAGCAAACTGCCTCAAAACTTAAGGGGTTAAAACAGAAAACTATTTATTCTCCTGTACCTAAGGACTGATTGTGGAGTCTGTGTTTGCCTTCAATCTCTGTGTTAGGAAGATGGCTCTGCAGATGTGAGGGTGATCTGGTTGCGACATCTGTCACTCCATTGATAAGCCCGGGTTGATTCTGCTGATCTGGCTGGCTAGGCGGGTGTCCCCTTCCTCCCTCAACACTCCATGTGCATCCCTCCTTAATAGAGACAGACTGGTCTTCGGTTGAGGGTATATGAGTAGCTGTGCTCCCCTGCTAGAACCTCCAAACAAGCTCTCAAGGAAGATGGCTCTGGCTCTGTTATTTGATCAAGTTCCTCACTGTGGGGCTGGAGGGGGGGCCCAAAATATTGAGAGCAGCTGTTGGCTCAAGGCCAATTGTTCCTTGTTTCGTGTGGATATTTCCACCTGTGCCCACCCTGTGATAACTATAAAAAGGTGGGAAGAGAAGTGATCAAGGTCGCAGACTCTCCCTTTGCTTGGAAGGGTGTCGGCGGCCGAAGCTTGAGCTTCCCAGTAAAGGCTTTTACTATTGCATGTGATTCTGGTCTTCTTTGCGTGAGATCTGGACTCGAATTTCTGGGCTTAACACTCACTACCCTTGGAGATAAGATGAGTGACTGCCTCTTCCTAGCAATGTCAGAAGTATACTTTGGGTTATCTTTCTATCTTTTTCCTTTCTCCTTTTCTTTTTTCTTTCTTTTTTGTTCCTCCTATCCTTTCTTTACCAGTGCACTTGTCAGCTTTAGCTTATGATAGTTCATGGATGCAACCTTGGAACCTCAGGCATACAAGCATTTGTTTTGCATAACAATTATGCCATCACCCTAGACCCCTTTACTTATATTTCATTGGTCAAATAGAGACGTGATCAAGCCCAAAGCCAAGGGATAAATTCTTCCCTAAAGGACATTATGGCAAAATTTTGAAAGAATCCAGACAGGAAAAAAATTTACAATTGCCTTCTCAGTTTCTTGCTCCAACCATTAGTAGTATGTGTGCATAACCAAATGTGCCAACACCTGGCCCCGTACCCCAACCATTAGCAAAGATAAGTGTCTGTAGAGGCCTGACAGTGACTCACCTGATAGACCGCACATGTCAAAATGTGTATGGACCTGTGTTTAAGACCCCCTGTTCCCACATGCAGTGTGAGAAGCTTCGTGATCTGTAGATCAGTTGTGCAGATGTCTCTCCTCTCACTCTATCTTTCACCTTTTATAATATATATAATATAAATATAATATACACACACATACACACACACACACACATATATATATATATATATATATATATATATATATATATATATATATTCCATCAGGAATAAGGGACTCATGCAAACACCAAGTCACAGTCATAACTATGGTGGCAAAATAAATAAGGAAATAAATAAATGACAGTGTCTCCATAGCACATAGGACTCTGTCCTCTCAGAGTATGTCATCTTGCCACTTTAGCATGCTTTTGTTTTTCTACTAGGTGAATCAGCCATTGTAGATGAAGTGCTAAGGCCATTATCAGCAACTATTAAAGGGGTGTCCTCTGCGGGTGAGGAAATGTATAGTCTTTCTGGATCTTCCAGTTCCCCACATCCAGTTTCCACTCTCCCCGCTTCACTCCTTCTCTCTCTCTCTCTCTCTCTCTCTCTCTCTCTCTCTCTCACACACACACACACACACACACACACACACACACAGAGAGAAGCAAATGGATTTGATTAGCAAATGCTTTCATCTATATCCTAATTGAAGTCTCAGGAACTTCCTTGTTGGAAAATCCCATTTTAATGCACAACACATCAGGTAGCCAAAAGAACACCTTTTCCCATGGGCTGGCCTGCCCCTAACAAATCAGGGGGTTTATCTACCCTGTTGTCATCAATCCCAGCTTACTGGTCCTAAACTGGTGCCTCCAGGCTCCAGGTTGGAAGATTCTCCTCCTGTTTCTGATTCTTACTGAGACTCACTCAGTCCCAGGGCTTGTGGAGCAAAAGCAAAGGACAGACACACACATAATAGTTCTCTGGTCGAGATGTCCCTCTCCTACTGAGAACCTGCCTAGTTCTCACAAGGATCCTGAAGCCCACTCTCCCTGGTCAAGTCTACAGCCGAGGAATTAAATTGCAACTGAGGAGGCCACCATTTGGCCATCTGCAATGTCTGACCAGTTGGCACATTGTTGTCTCGAAATGAGCCAACAGGAAACGGGGTTTCCTAAAACTTGATTTTAAAGCACTTACAACAGGAAACCATTTCCCATGCATGTTAGATCTCTCTAATGACTGACTAACTAGAAACAGGCTATCTTAATACTCTGCCCCAAGCCATTACAAATGGCTTTCTTTCCAGACTTCATTAGAATATTTACTGCTATTTGGATAGAAGACTTTTGACACTGCAGTCATAAAATTTACAGGGGACTTCTCTCTCTCTCTCTCTCTCTCTCTCTCTCTCCTCTCTCTCCTCTCTCTCCCCTCTCTCCCTCTCCTGAGAAGAGACATGGAGCAGCAGAGAGAGCCCTCAACTTTTCCAGCCAAGATTCTCATTCATTAACAGGTTTTGTGTCTCCTGTCCTCTAGTTAAGAAAATAAACATCCTTTTGATAGCCCAACAAATTGCCTTAATAAATAAATAAATAGATCTCTGTTTTGTCAACTCTTGCCTCTTTCACAAATATACAAGAAAGAGAAAATTCAGTTTGTGCCTGTTCCTTATATGTGAGGTCACCACATATCTACAGTCACCTTACCAAGTAGTACAGGTATCACACTCATTTTATCCTTGAGACTATGGAGATCAAAAGGTACTCAAAGGCCAGGAGATAACTCACCTGATGGAGTCTATGTGTGAGGCTATGGGTTTGATTCCTGATAATGAGGTATACATGGGTGTTGGAATGGAGCTGATGTATCTCTGTAGTCTCTCTGTCAGTCTCATGTCCTTCTCTAAAATAAAGAGTAGAACAAGTCAGTCCAAGGAGGCCTCTCAGGGGTGGCATCCATGTGTGGCGTCATGGGTTTGTTTCCAGGCTCTGTACTGAAAAAGAACAAAAAAAAAGTTAACAACAGTCACACAATTAGTGAGGTGAAGAGCTGGAATTGTATTAATGTCTCATTGAAATATGAGTTCTGGGAGTGGGGGCTGGAGAGACAACAAAAGACCTCCAAGTTTCTAAGATTCCAGGTTTATTAATCCCCAGCACTACTAAAAACCAGTGTTGAGCAGTGCCCTGGTCTTTGTCTGTCTATTTATCTATCTATCTATCTATCTATCTATCTATCTATCTATCTATCTATCTATCTCTCATGAGAAATATGGGAGAGAGAGAGAGGGAGAGATCTTCTAGAAACTCAGAAGGTAGCTAATCCAATCCAATACATACATGACCATATGTTAAAACCTGGATTCATGATCCTGGTAACCAGCTTCATGCAGACTGCAGTGGTGCTGTGATGTCTCTCCCCCTCCTCCCCTCTCTGTCTCTCACCATCTATAAAATGAAAGGGAAAAGAAAAAAAAAGAGGAGGGAGGGAGAGAGAGAGAAAGAAAAAAAGGAAAGAAAGAAAATAAAAAGAGAGAGGAGAAATAAGAAGCATGGCTATGCCAGCACATGTGCAAGATTTCAAGAGAGAGGGGACAGCCAGGATCAGGGCTCTGTGGTGGTGGAATGTATATGTTTCACAAACAAGTGGTTCCAGGGTCTTTGTTGCTTCCCTCATGGCCCAGGCTTGTGCTGATACATTGAGGTATTCAATGTTCTACATTTGTTCTGTTAACACACTAGAAATTGGTAATCCTTCCCTTCATAGTTTACTTCCATCAGAAATATCCGTGAAGATCATGTCAATGCCATCCGTGCCTTTGGTTTTTGTCACTGGGTGTGAGAAAAATACTTCTTTACACTCACTCATGATCTGCAAGATATATCTAGTTCTCTATGACACTCTACTTATGTTCAGACAAGAAAAAACTGGGCTGGGAGATAGCTCACTCAATATAGAGTGCACACTTTATCATGCATGTGGACCTGTGTTGGAGAAGAGGACATGAAAAAGTATCAAGAGTGGTGGAGCAGTATTGTGATGTCTCCACTTCTCTCTCTTGTTCTCTCTCTCTCTCTCTCTCTCTCCCTATTGGTCTCTCACCCTCTTAAAAAAAAAGGTCATTTTTTTCCTTAGCATATAATAAAGCACATTCGACCTATAAAGTTTCTCCCTTTTTGCCTTGACTCTTAGGAAGTTCAATGTTGAATTTACTCTTCAAGGCTTCCGACTATTGCTAGTTCCTAATTGTGTATCTTCCCACCACTGCAAGCTTCCTTTAGTCCTTTGAGAATTGACATATAAATAGCACATGCACATAAAATCAAAAATAAGTATCACTTAAACGGTCATTTTACCAAAAGCAATCTACAGTTTCAATGAAATACTTGTCATGATCCCAAGGCATTTTTCAACTTGTCCAAAAAATTGTGTGGAACCACAAAAAACAAAACAAAACAAAACAAAACATGAATTACCAAAACATTTATCAACTGCCTTTTGAATGACACCTCTACCACCCCAGGTAACTAAGTCTAGACTTGAAGACAAAAGAGAGACAGAGGATCAGATGTCACAAATTCCTAGTCAAGTTCAAATTCTCTGATTTTCTGGCTTTGTTTAGCCTCATGAGCGATCCTAGACAGAGCCACTCAAAAAACATACAGAATCATGACCATAAGCAAATCTTCCCTTCAGACCTCAGAGTTGGATAGCGACTTGTAACACAACACTACATAACCAATACAGACGTCCAGAAACTTTTTGTAAGGATACAATTCCACAGACATATTCCAAAGAATTCTGGTCCAATGTTCACTTGGCATGGCTGTTAGAGTATCAGTGCTTCCTTGAATGACATATCTTATCAGGAATTGAAACGCAAGAGTCCATGTTTTCTGAGAACATGCCAGCTATGAAACGTCTCTCTTGGCTGATTAAGAAAACACATAATCACTATCCTCAAGAAACTCAGTTGACTATAAGACTAGAATAGTGGAGATAGACTGAGGTTGGAATAATAGCTGGAAATATTTTTTAAAAATGGAAAATCAAGAAAAAAATCCTAATAAATATGCAAATCCTAATGAATATTTGCATGCATTATATTTTCAAAGTAACAATACATATAAAGGCATATGAAGATTTTTTAAACAGGACTTTTTTCCATACATGGTACTAGAATAACCTGTTACCTTCTAGAAAAAAAAAAAAAAAAGAAGCCCTCAAATTAATACTTCAGTTCATACTGAGTTTATAGAGAATAAACTACTGAGTCAGCAGCTCCCACCACACTGGAGGAAGCTTCAGTATTGTGGTTTTTTTTCCTGCTCTTTGTCTCCTTCTCTATCTCTGCATCTGAAAAAGCCCAGAATGGTGAAACCCCAGCAACAACCAAAATAAAACAAAATCTAAGTAATGAATTGGAATAGAGCATATTTCACATAAGTGGAAAAAAAGTAGAAACATGTCAGGAAATATTTCATCATAATTGTTTAACAGCTGCCTACACATTCTCTGGATTTTTTTTTTTATATTTACCTGCCTTGTTACGTAACTCTAAATCAGAACCAAGAAGTTGGGTAGACTATTGTAGAAGTTTACAACATCCAGTCAAAGATGAAATAGACTTGGACCGTTCTTCTCAATAACTACTTGTTGAGACCTGGCTACTTAATTCACCTGCTTTTCCTCATCATTCCTATTTTTAAAGTGAGATAATAATAGTTTCTTCTTAAAGGTGTTTCTGTGAGTAGGAAATGATATAATGTTAGAGTCCAGTTCTTACAATAGTCCTTGGCATATGGTAAGCACTCAAGAAATGGAAACTATAATTAGTGAACTACATGCAAAATATACCTTAGTTGTAATGGGAGTGTATTTTTTTATTTTGATTCTTGAGATTCTTTTTATTATTCTTTTTCCTTTGAGTTAAAGATAAAATTCTCTTTCCAAATTCCTAAGTAAAATCTTAACTTTTATACTCACCTTAAACACTAGGTCATCATTACTTACAACTCAGTGATATTTTGAAGTTAGTCCAGTGATGTTTGAATTGTGAGCATCATGTCTGACTGAAAATAATTTTTTGCAAATTATTGAGCAAATTTATTGCTCAGAAGTGTAACAGTAGACTGCAGTAGTCTGAGTATTCTTCTTTCCTGGATGGAGATTTCAAATCTTATTTGAATTTGCTAGAGGTTACTTTAGTCCATAGTTGGGTGACCATGACTAGGTAACCCCCATTTCTATTTGCCTTTTTTTTGGCCATCAGTATTATCTCTGGGGTTCAGTGCCAGCATGACTCCTCAGTTCCTGGAGGCCATTTTCAGAGACTGAGTGAAAGAGAGAGAGAGAAAGTGAAGCCAACAAAAGAAGGATAGATACCCGGAGCATTATTCTACTACTTATGGAGCTTCCCACGCCTGTCCTCCACATCTGGGGACTAGGGCCTTGAACCCAAGTCCTTATACTCTGCCAGGTCAGCCATCATCCTGTCTCTGTCATTATATTCAGAAATAGATGATCTCTCCTACTCTTGTCTTTTAGATTAAGTAAACACACCAAGTAGACAAACAAAAACCAGTACACTCATAAAAGTTCTTCAATTCATAGTTATATTAAAATAAAATTTAAAAAAATCCAAAGTCCATGCCTTATGCCCCAGGGACTGATGACCCATTCCCATTCGCTGCCTTTGAGTGAGCAAGCCAGACAGAAACTCTAGAAAGATGTGACTGGAGGGAAGCCCAAACCTTGGATGTAGGTGTACATTTACATTTTAGGGGTGATGTCTTCATAAAATATATTGTGCTCTTGCTCACATCTTCTAGGCTTGTCTCTATAACCCAGCTAGTTCTGCGAGCTTCTTTTCAAAGCCAGGAAAGCTTACAATATTCTCCTTGTATTTTCTCTCTCAGTAGCCTTAGTTCTTGATGAATGATATGGATGGATGGGGGAGGCAAAAGCAGAAAGGTGTGCTAATTACAGAGAGTTCAGTCATTGTAAGAGTTACATCTCTATCCACCAATATGTCTTTGGGTCCCCTTCATTTCTATTAGACACACTTTCTAGTCTTATTTTGGCCTCCAGCTTAGCCACAAAAATCAAATGAGACATCCTCTAGGGAATCCCTGCCAACTTCAGGTTTCTATGGGCTTCTCTTTTCTGTCCTTTCAAGAGTTACTTTACAGCAAATTTGCCTGTCTCCAAACCATACATTTCCCTACCCTAAAATTTTACCAAGATTTACAACACAAGGCAGCCCTGCTGATGAGAGAAATGAACCAACTACCTTTAATTTTTTTTTTCTTTCCATGATGAAAAAGCCACAGTGCCTTATTTGTTCTGAAGCTTGGCTTTGAAAAGAAATCTGCTCCTTCTGCTGACAAAAAGGAAATTTCAGGGGATTCAATTTCTCAGATTATTTACTCTCACAAAAATGTTCATCATCTGCTTGTTGTCCAAAAAAAAAAAACCTTCAGTGCCTCTTCCCCTCAAAGAATTTGCCAGAATCATTCAGTCTGAATTCCAACAGCACTGGGCATCTATTTTATGTATTTTGGTAGTTGACAGCAAACTGTTCTGGAACTATTCCTTATTTATTTTCTAAGAGCACAGTCTAGTTTTGTCTTTCACAGAAGCATGTAGGTGCTTCTACAACGGAGGCCAAATCTCATGGCCCTTCTCTTCTTGATGGGATAATTATTATTCTGTAAGTAAATTCATACACATAGTTTATGCCCAGAGTATACTTGTTAACTTACATTTCTATCGTGAATGTTTTTATAAATGTTTCTGATTTTTCATGGAAACAATAAAGGCAAGGAGAGGTGAAAGAAAGAAAGAAAGAAAGAAAGAAAGAAAGAAAGAAAGAAAAACCAGATACTTTTTACAGCAATTAATTTAAGTTAAATGATCACAGGGATCCTTGATTTAGAGATTCAGTAGATCATTAGGATCCCAAAATGCCTCATCTGGTACAAATCTTCATTAAATCCTAAATTCTTACTAACCTTTCTTTAGAAGTCATCAAAAGAAGCAATATCCTCAATGATAACACATAGTATCTATTTCTAATATATTAAAGTATAAATCACCTTAACAAAACTATTCACAAAAAGAGAAAATAAATTGTTTCTCCTGATCAATTATAGCAGACATGACACATATGTACTTAAAACATACATTTGGACACAGCAGGAAGTGTTTTCTGTTATTTGCTCCAACTTAAATGCCAAGTAATTGGTCAGTAGGATTAGAAGCGCTAGGATACAGTGAATGTTTAATGGCCTCACACCTGCCTCCCCCTAAACCTGAGGCCTATTCCTGTTCTGTAACCTTTAAAGCTCACAACCGGTAATTTACTGATGCAGCCAATTAGACCACGAAGGAGGAGGGATTGTAGGAGCCCTTTGAGAGAGACCCAGCCATTGCTGGGGCCTCCAGCATAAGGAACTTCAGAGCCTGCTGAGATCCTCACTGAGAACATTCAAGGCTGCCGTCTAGCTGGGATCTCTGCTGAATTCCCTTCACATCCTGAAATTACTAGTTTCAGGAGGCAGTGTCACCAAGATAGGTGTTTCCATACCATCATGCAATCTTGCCTCTGCCCTCCTCAGTTCTCTTTTCTGTCTAGTTACAGCAGCAGCAGAACAAGTGTCATCTCCCTGGGATTTCTATGGGGATGTTCTTAGGGTTAAAATAGATTCACTGGCAGTATCTTAAGTTGAAAGAAACCCTGTGGTTAGAGTAACCTCATCACGAATGAAAATTGACCCAATGATAGGATTCAGAACACTATATTAATGACATTTACTTACATTTTTAGTTTCAACATCTTAACCCTCCGTTTGTTTGTTTAGTCATGTGTTCATCTATTCTTTAAAATTTTCCCTCTGTAATATTTACATCCCAAAGAGTATCTAAGGGCTGGGTGGAGGTGTACCTGGTTGAGCACACACACTGCAGTGTGCAAGAACCCAGCTTCAAGCACCTGGTCCCCACCTACAGGATAGAAACTTTACAAGCAGTGAAACAGTGCCGTGTGTGTGTGTCTCTCTCTCTTCTCTATGTCACTCTTCCCTTTTGATTTCTTAGTCTCTATCAAAACAAACAAACTAAACAAAAACACCTTATCCAAAAGCATCTGTCAGGCAAGAAACGGGAAGCATTAGATTACTTTTTATATCATTTTATTGGAGAGAGGGGGCTTGGGGAGTTGATGGTTTAGAATACAACTGTTGACACCTGGGTACAATTTCTCACCTCCCTATGATAGGTATCTGCAAAAACACTCTCACCTCCAAAGTAAATCCTTTCCCACCATCACACACCAGACTAGCTAACTCATAGATAAAGAATTACGTTATTAGATAAATAGCTCTCTTTTTGTCACTTTTGAGCTTTTACTGCTCAAGATTGACTTGCTCAGAGAGAGACAGGCACAAAGTACCAGTGTGATGGGAGCCAGGCTTAAACCTGGGTTATATGCATAACAAACTAGAGAACTAACCACATGAGCTGTTTTGCAACCTCCCCAGACCCCCTGCGAACCTCTAATTTTCTTAAAGATCAGGACCCAAATGTCCTCAGATGGTGGTGTATAACCTGCTGACAGGAAGAGAAATCTCATTTAAAGCTGAAAGAGATAAAGTGAGACTTTACTGTTAGAACCAATGAATAAAGTGAAAAGTTAGAGCAACCTGAGTGGTCACTCTGTTAAGTGCTTTTCTGATATGAGGTTTTTCTGACAAAGAGGGAGAGAGAGAGAGAGAAACTGTTGCTGAGCATATCTTTCCTTTCCTTGGGTGTGTTTCATAGTTAACAGCATGCCTTTCCCTGATTTCAGCCAAGTAAGATTTCAAAAAAAAAAAAAAAAAAAAAAAAAAAAGCACAAGCTTAACATTTTGGCTAAGATTCTGGTTAACTCTTGTAATAAAATTGCCTATAAAATCCAATTGTGTAAAGGCTAGAGATGCATGATTACAGACCTGCTAATTATATTTCACTTTTCAGTAACATAGAAGACCAGAATGAGAAAGCTCCTGGAGTTTCACATCATATTAAGTTTGCTGTTTTAAATTAATGAGCAATATCTATGTAATATTTACATAGATTAAAAATTATCCAAGCTTTCAAGACACCTTTAAAAATGTGATAATTTGGAAGTTGAGTTATTAATTTAACAGTTTCCACTTTGCTTTTTTTTTTCTTTCTTTCTTTTTCATCAAGAAATTCAGCAATTAGCTTGCTCTTTTATTTAAATAGACTTTCTAGCAAGACCCTCTGGGGTGTTTTTCTTATGTACACACCCTGACTACCCCCCACCCCAGTGCAACAATTTAAAATAGCATTAGAGGTTAGTAAATACAAACTGCTATTCACAAGCCCCATTCTGCAAAATCATCTTATGTTGTACAGAAATACTTCATTCTTTCTTCAAAATGTAACGCTCCAAAATTCATATGGCTGAAAACATCCCCACCTCCCCAACTAGTACTTATGTACAAAAGGGTATTTATGCTGGAGAATTATATCTTTTTTTTTCTGGTTGTATTTGTTTGCTTGTGAAAAAAATGAAAACTCAGTATTGGTTGCAGTTAAGCTGACTTTAGGATTGTATGCTCCAGAAGAATTTTGAAGATTAACATTTTTTAAAAAAAGATCTTTTACACCCCTTTTCAAAGTTGCCTGGGAAAAGAAAATAAATGCAGGTGATGTGCTGATCCAATTTCACCACTCCGTTGAGAAACTACCGAAATTACACTATACAGAAAGCAGTTTTCCATAAAAAGAATTTTGAACAAATTTGAGCATTCAACTGCATATGAGAACAAACTGTTGTGAGGTGCTATAGCTGAGTCCTTCCTAATCTGGACTTGTTTGAAGTGAAGTACTTTGGTGGAAGGGGAGAAAAAGAAAAGAAGTAACATTTTGGAAGAGACCCTACACTTCAGGAAGACAAGTCTTGGACCCTAATATCAGTCACCCCCTGACCTTAACCCCACCCTACCACTCTTTTAGAACATGAAAACCAGAAACATTGAGTGTCATATTGTGGCATACCTGGTAAAGTCACGTGTAACCATCCTCAGCGACCCAGGTTCTGGTCCTGAGCTCTCATCTGCAAGGGGAGTTTCACTAGCAGTGGAGCAGTGCTACAGGTCTCTCTCCTACTCCGTTCTTTCTCCTTCTCCTTCTCCTTCTCCTTCTCCTTCTCCTTCTCCTTCTCCTTCTCCTTCTCCTTCTCCTTCTCCTTCTCCTTCTCCTTCTCCTTCTCCTTCTCCTTCTCCTTCTCCTTCTCCTCCTTCTCCTCCTCCTCCTTCTCCTTCTCCTTCTCCTTCTCCTCCTCCTTCTCCTTCTCCTCCTTCTCCTCCTCCTCCTCCTTCTTCTCCTCCTCCTCCTCCTTCTTCTCCTTCTCCTCCTTCTCCTCCTCCTCCTCCTCCTTCTTCTTCTTCTCCTCCTTCTTCTCCTTCTACTCCTCCTCTTTTCTACAAGTCTCTTTCCTAATCTATTCTTCTCCTCCTCCTCTCCTACTTCTCATCTTCTTCCTCCTCTTTCTTTTTAATATTTTTATTTTATTATTGGATAGAGACAGAGAGAAATTGAGGGGGAGAGGGAGGCAGACACCTGCAGCACCACTTCACCACTCATGAAACCTCCCCCCTGCAGATGGGAACCAGGGGCTCGAACCTAGGACCTTAAGCACTGTGATGTGTGCATTTAACCAGGTGCACCACCACTTGGCCCCCTCTCCTTCTCTTTACTTTTCTCTCACTCTCTCTCTCCCCCATTCTCTATCTCTTTTCTTTGTTTCACCTTCTATCAAAACAAAAACAAACAAAAATCATCAGAAGTAGTGAAGCACTTATGCAGGTACCAAGCCCTAGCGTTAGCAATTAAAACAGTCAACAATAGAAACCACCCAACACCTTTGAAGACAGGGTTCCTGGACTCAAGAATGAGCTTGTGACTAGTGAGCTGGGTTTTCTTGGATAACACACTTTACTAAACTATGCACTCCACTTGGTTCTTCTACCTGTAAAATAGAAATTAACACACACACACACACACACTCTTTCATGATTTGGTGCCGAGTGTTTAATTGCTTGTGTCAATGGGACTCTATGTGCATGTGAAATAATGTGGTTTATGTAAAGTCATAGAAATGAAGGATATAAATAATTGGATAGGCCATGAATGTGTTTCCAAAGTTGCTTCTCCTGAAGTAACAGTATGTGATCCAGATTTTTTCTCATAGAAATGTATTTTTTTGGAAGTTGGGAGGTAGTGCAGTGGGTTAAGTGTACATGGCAAAGCCCCCTTCTTCCCACCTGCAGGGACGTCACTTTACAGGTGGTGAAGCAAGTCTGCAGGTGTCTATCTTTCTGTCCCCCTCTCTGTCTTTCCTTCCTTTCTCCATTTCTCTCTGTCCTATCTACAACAATGACATCAATAACAATAACAGTAATAACTACAACAATTAAAAAAACAAGGGTAACAAAAGGAAAATAAATAAATATTAAAAAATTTTTAAAGAAATGTATTTTTAAATATTTTATGTATTTTATCTTAATGAGAGAGAGATATGTGGGGGGGGGAGGTCCAGAGCACTGCTCTGCTTTTGCTTATGGTGGTGCTAGGGTTTGAACCTGGGATCTTGGAGCCTCAGGCATGAAAGTCTTTTGCATAATCATAATGCTCTTTCAAGCCCCAGAAATGTTTTACATTGTTGTTTTTGCCGTTCCTAAAAACATAAAAAAGTAAAAATTAAAAAAAAAATGTTTTCTTGGCTTTTTGTGAATTATAATTTTGGAGGTGACATCCCTTTTAAGGAAAACTCTAAATAAATTTACACCAAAGTACCTGTATGATAGTATAAAAGTTTGAGGTCACTAATAGCCACTGTTAGCAAGAAATTTGTATTTGATGAATATATTCACCCAGACATCTCTGACCCAAATAAAAAAAAATAGCAAACAAAAATAAGAATGTTGTACTCATACAATATATTTTGGAGTGAAAATGTTTGCTTTTTCTTCATCATAAAAGTAATGTAAAGGCTAATGTCCATAGAATAGGTAAATGTATAGAAATGAAAGCCAAGATTATGTGTGACCTCACCATCCAGTGGAAACTTCTCTCTCTGATCATAGGTAATAGGAGGCATCTATTCTCAACCTTCATTTACTAGATAGCTAATTCATTCTACTCTGCCAAAGTGAAAAGAGAGAAATGTCACATTCTTACGTTAATTTCCATCTACTTGATAATATATGTGTATTGATTCATGTGTATCTCCTTTGATCTACTGCATAATTTTCCTATTTTATTTATTCTATGAGATAGAGAGAGGCATAAAAGTTCAGAGTACCACTCTTATCTATCATCTATCTTTAGAAAAAGAAGGAGGAGGAGAAGGAGAAGGAGGAGGAGGAGGAGGAGAAGGAAGAGGAGGAAGAGGAGAAGGAGAAGGAGTAGGGGAAGGAGGAGAAGAAAAAGAAGAAGAAGAAAGAGGAGGAGAAGAAGTTAATTTATTTTTGAGAGAAAGAGAGAGAGAGTACACTGCTCAGCTCTGGCATTTGAGGTGCCAGGTTAAAAAATAAGACATCATATATGAAAGCTTAGGTCTTTCCTTTTTTGAGCTCATAAAATAGTGATAGTTTCAATATGCATATGGATAATAAATGTCACATAGGTAAGTACAGTTGGGTACTCTTCCATTGCAAAGACCTACTTTTGGATAATACTTTTAAGTATTAGCATAAAATATCTCATTAAACTTGAAGTAAGATTGATTACAATTACCAAGGAGAAACAACATAGTCTCAAGCTTTTTTAACTTACCAGTACTGTGGTGATTATATTTTTACTTTTATTCTCATTACTTTTCAATGGTGTGCAAATATTTTTAAGTAATTGAATGATTAAGTAAGCTACTGATAATCTGTCATTGTATCTCACTTGGTGATTTTCTGGCCCATGATAAAGGACAGAATAGGGGGCAGAGCCAAGATGGCAACTTGCAAGCATCCACTTGGGTGACCTCCAATAAGCAGCAGCTTGTGACCTGGGATTCTCTGGATAGGGTAGGATACTCAACAGTCAGCAGGAGGGTAAATAAGGGATCTTAAGGGTAAGACCACTTGGGTTACAAAACGGAGGCCAGGGGCAAAAATAAAGGAAATCTTTTGATTATTTCTGAAGCTCACCCTTCCCCCCCCCCCCCCCCCACCAAACCCAGAACCACCCCCCAGGGGCTGGACAGCCACTTCTAGCAGGCTCCCTGCTGAGCTTTTTTTTTTTTTTTTGCCAAGATTCCTGGCTCATCAGGAGTGTCATTCCAGCCTTTTCCTTTTTGCTTTCCTCTCTCTCTCTCTCTCTCTCTCTCTCTCTCTCTCTCTCTCCTCTCTCTCTCTGTGGCTAGAGCTCTATTAGAGTGACAAAATACCTGACTAATCAGAGCCTCACTCTGCCTGGGAAAGACTACCTGGAGGTTTTTTTTTTTGGATACTTCTTCCAAATGGCTGCCTTTGTTAAGGTTGCCTAGAGCCAATCTAGAGCTGTCCAAGCTTCAAACTGACTGTTAGAGTTTTTTACTCTATTCTATTTTATTATTACTATTATTATATATGTGTGTCCCTTTTGCGCCTCCTTCTTCAGGCTGACCAAAATTAACTGTTATTGTTTTCTCCATTGCTAGGTGACTGGGTCCTATTCAGTGTGAGAGGAACTTGTTTCTCACTACCTCTTCCCTCCACTCTCCTTTTTCCCTCCTCCTAGCTAATTAAAAAAAAAAACAACAACCCTCTTTCCTTTCACTGCTCTTTTTTTTTCTTGTTGTTCTTGTCTTATTTTCTTCCTTCCTCCTTCATTTGATTTATGAATTCACTGACACTCATTTGTAAATTATTTTGGGGAAGAACTCTGACTTAGAGTGGACTCTCTCTCTCTGTGTCTCTCTTCTCTAACTCCTTTACTCCTCTTGCTATCCCTAGAATTTACACTAGACAGTAGATTGGCATAATTGTCTATTCTTGCCTTCCCTTTTTTCCTTTCTCTGTCTTTTTCCTTTGGATTTGGTTGCTATTTTTTCTTGGACTGGGGGTGTTGTTTAGCTAACTGGTATTGGTTGAACTGCATCAGTCCTTGCTTAAGTTACTATTGTTGTAATTTCTGAGGTTGAATGACTACATTTGTCATAAAGGCATTTAATATAGCATGGCCATGTACAAATTTAAAATGATACCTTGAGGAAAAGAAATAGAAATGGAGGCATCACACTCCCAGATCTCAAACTATATTATAAAGACATCATCATCAAAACAGCCTGGTACTAGAACAAAAATAGGCACACAGACCAATGGAACAGAATTAAAATCCCAGAACTAAACCCCCAGACCTATTGCCATCTAATCTTCGATAAGGGGGTTCAAAGTATTAAATGGAGGAAGGAGGTTCTCTTCAGTAAATGGTACTGGGAAAACTGGGTTGAAACATGCAGAAGAATGAAACTGAAACACCTTATTTCACCAGAAACAAAAATCAACTCCAAATGGACCAAGGACCTGGATGTTATACCAGAAACTATCAAATACTTAGAGGAAAACATTGGTGGAACACTTTCCCACCTAAACCTCAAGGGCATATTTGATGAAAAAAAATCCAATTGTAAGGAAGACAAAAACAGAAACAAAGCAATGGGACTACATCAAATTGAAAATCTTCTGCACATCCAAAGAAACTATCACACAAACAAAGAAACCCCACACAAAATGGAAGATGATCTTCACATGCCATACATTAGACAAGAGACAAATAACCAAAATATACAAAGAGCTTAGCAAACTTAGCAACAAAAAAGCAACCGACCCTATCCAAAAATGGGCAGAGGATATGAACAAAACATTCACTATAGAAGAGATCACTATAGAAGAGATCCACCTTCTGCAACCCACAAGGACCCTGGGTCCATGCTCCCAGAGGGATAGAGAATGGGAAAGCTATCAGGGGAGGGGGTGGGATGTGGAGATTGGGTGGTGGGAATTGTGTGGAGTTGTACCCCTCCTACCCTATGGATTTATTAATTTATCCTTTCTTAAATAAAAAAAAATAATAATAATAAAAGAGATCCAAAAGGCTAACAAACACATGAAAAATTGCTCCAGGTCGCTGATTGTCAGAGAAATGCAAATTAAGACAACATTGACAACCACCTCACCCCTGTGAGAATGGCATACATCAAAAAGGACAGCAGCAACAAATGCTGGAGAGGTTGTGGGGACAAAGGAACCATTCTTCACTGCTGGTAGGAATGTAAATTGATCCAATCACTGTGGAGAGCGGTCTGGAGAACTCTCACAAGGTTAGACATAGACTTTCCATATGACCCAGTAATCCCTCTCCTAGGGATATACCCAAAGACTCATAATACCCAACCAAAAATAAATATGTGCACCTATGTTCATAGCAGCACAATCCATAATAGCTAAAACCTGGAAGTAATCCAGGTGCCCAACAACAGATGAGTGGCTGAGAAAGTTGTGGTATATATACACAATGAAATACTATACAGCTATTAATAACAATGAACCCACCTTCTCTGACCCAACTTGGATGGAGCTAGAAGGAATTATGTTAAATGAGCTAAGTCAGGAATATAAATATAAGTTTGGAATAATCCCACTCATAAACAGAAGTTGAGAAAGAATAACAGAAAGGGAAACTCAAAGCAGGATTTGACTGAGTTTGGAGTAGAGCACCAAAGTAAAAACCCTGGGGTGAAGGTGGATATTTGGCTTCAAGGGTGAAAGGGGGTGGGAAGGAGGGAGGATGGGATGGGACATAGTCTTTTGGTGCTGGGAATGGTGTTTATGTACACTCCTATCAGTTTGTAGTCATATGAATCACTAATTAATAGGAGAGAGGAAAATTGAATGTCTCAAACTTTTTAAAAATTAATTATTTAAGAAAGGAGACATTAAAAAAACCATAGGATAGGAGGGGTAAAACTCCACACAATTCCCACTACCCGATCCCCATATCCCATACCCTCTCCTGATAGCTTTCCCATTCTTTATCCCTCTGGGCTCTATATCTCCCAGAGTCATTGTGGGTTGCAGAAGGTGGAAAGGCTGGCTTCTGCAATTGCTTCCCTGCCAAACATAGGCGTTGACAGGTCGAGCCATACTCCCAGACTGCCTCTCTCTTTCCCAAGTAAGGTGGGTCTCTGGGGAAGTGGAGCTCCAGGACACATTAATGGGGTCATCAGTCCAGGGAAGTCTGGTTGGCATCCTTCTGGCCTCTGGAACCTGGTGGCTGAAAAAAGAATTAACATACAAAGCCAAACAAATTGTTGAACAATTATGGACCTAAAGGCTGGAATAGTGCAGATGAAGTATTGGGGGGGGGGGGGGGTAAGAACTCAGACTCTTATGTAATTCTGCTTTCAGGTATATATTTTTCCCTAGTTTATGGTCCCAAAACCTAGATATAGACCAGGTACCCTGAGATAGAGCATATGTCTCAAACTTTTTAAATCACAGACTGAGTCTTTTTAATACATAGGCTGAGTCTTTGATATGTTTACTCTCTTAAAAGCTTAGACCAGGGAAAACAGAAGCAAATGGTAGCACAGCTATATACAAATAATGTCAAAGGACATAAATTATGGTGATGTTGTGTATGATACAGCAAATCCTAACAAAGGGATATTTCCACATTAACCCAATTGCCAAATAATATGATTATAGCAATAACTATCTATTGTCTTCTTAAACCCTAAGACAGCAGGAAAGTCCTGCTTCCTCTTTAGAGCCTATATTTTCCCCAGTCCTGGAACCTCTAGAGTGGGGCTCACTTTCCTGCATGCTTCTCTCAAGTCATACCAAATGATATTCTATCAGCTGATCCCAACCAAATCAAGGCTCCTTGTACCACCTCAACATGCTTCACTTCAGATTTTGTCCAGAGACGTCAGGCATGGAATGTCATCCCATCACCCTCATTATTCGTGTGAGACCTTTCCTTTCATAGTGTTCTCTAATTCCATTCCAGGTGGTTCACTTCCTAATAAAATCCCAAATCCTAGATATTGACCCGGTCCCGTAAGATAGAGCATATGTTCACATGTATCCATAAATTAGGGCAAAATATATACTTGAAAGCAAAAGTACACAATAGTCTACAGTGAGTCAGTATGAAGTTCATAATGAAATAGTGTCTACTTAGACTTAGATACCCTCCTCACCTACTTCCTATTACAGTTCTCTCACTCATTCCAAAACTAACCTTATCAAAGCAAGGACTGCAAAAGCTGAATAAGGGCAAGAGACTGGCATACTTTAACGATGACTCTTTAGTCACTATCAGGTCACCCCATCAACTGGGGCCCTAGTGGGGGAGTCCTGAGATTCCCAAACAGACATGATGGGCCTAGACCTCGAATAAATCCCTTTTACCATTGTTACTCGTCATTCCTATCAGGAAAAACACAGTAGACCCTTTTGTGGGCCCCCATAGGACCTTGCCCTCAACTTGGATCAACAATGGTAGAGAATGTTCCATCCTCCGAAGGGATGCTGGACAATATACTCTATGCTACACCTGAGAAAGATGGGTCCTGATATTGGGGCAGCTTGAAATTTCCTACTTATGAGCTAAGATCTACAGAGATGCAGAGGTTACATAGGCTCCTAAGCTGAATATGGGCCCCAGATCACATCAAATCAATGGGGTTTACAATCAACAGTATTTATACACCTTTCTATATGTGGGAGTTACTCTCTTCTCTGCTTTCTGGTCCTTCTGCCTTCCATGATATCACCTCTCCAAACAATAATTAGGTTCCACCTGCATATCAGATTTCAGGCTCATGAAAAAACAAAACAAACAAACAAACAAAAAAAACACTAGTATAGCCACAGACCCTTTGGAATATAACTAAAATGTGCCTACTAGCTATCTACAAAATGGAGGGACCCCCAACTCTTCATCTGCACTATTCCAGCCTTTAGGTCCATGATTGGTCAATAATTTGTTTGGCTTTGTGTGTTAACTCCCTTTTCAACCACCAGATTCCAGATGCTAACATGATGCCGACCAGACATCCCTGGACAGACAACCCAATGTGTCCTGAAGCCTGCTTCCCCAGAAGCCTTCCCCACCAGGGAAACAGAAAGACAGGCTGGGAGTATGGATTGACCTGTCAACACCCATGTTCAGTGGGGAAGCAATTCCAGAAGCTAGACCCTCCACCTTCTGCACCCCACAATGACCTTGGGTCCATACTCCCAGAGGGTTAAGGAATGAGAAAGCTATGAGGAAATGGGATGGGATACAGAGTTCTGGTGGTGGGAATTGTGTGAAGTTGTACCCCTCCTATTTTATGGTTTGTCAATGTTTCCTTTTTATAAATAAGAAAGTTTAAAAAAATAATAATAAATAAAAGACAGAATAAAAATAAGCATAGTAAATATTTATTTTTAACTGTACTTCATGAGTCTCAAATATTTTGAGTCCTATTGTCACAACTGATTTAATATCAGTTTTATAATAATGGCAGCACATATAACATTGCGTTTTATAAATAGAATATATCAAAATTTTTAAACACTTGTGTTTTTTTTTAGAATCAGAGTTAATTATTGCAGAATAATACTGTTTAAAATTCATTATGCTACTATGATGCAATCCATCAATTCTATCAAGCTTTATCTTATTAAATCTACAACCATATTTTACACATGAGAAAATCAAAGCTCAGAGAAGTAAAAATGATTTTTTCAAAGTCACACAACATGTAGACAACTGAGTCATGACTATAACCTTGGCAGATTCTAGAAGCTGCTCTCAAAGCATTGACTACAATACTACAACCAATGCCTATGGATCAACACAAAATATGGATGTCATACTTTGCTGTGTGCCTGTCCTTAACATATGAGTCTCCTCAAAGAACTTCTCCAAGCTGTTATACAGGTTAGGATGGGCCTTACCTATATGGGGCCATCCACAAAATGATGGCATGGATCACTAATCAACCTCTTCCCAATTATAAGCAAATTTAACTTCCTTTCAAATATGTAATTATAGGGTTATTTCAAGCTCAGTATTTATGGTGCTCTTGTTGAATTATGCATGCATAAAATCTGACAGTAAACTTAAAAAAATAAGTAGTATAACTAAAATGTTGGGAGTCAACTTCTTATATTTTGGTACAAGGAAATTTTCAAACATTCTAGAGTTTTCTCTGAGTGGGGAAACTCCCAGGGGAAGAGAAAAAAAGATACTCTGCACATAAGTGTACAAATGAAAGCCGTTTTCTCTTTCGAGTCCTGTTGCCTAAAACAACCATCAGTGTTATAAAAATAAAAGCAGACATTACAGAGAAGTATTGGCAAAGAACTCTCCCATGTTTAATGAATCCGGAAAACACTGTCCCCACTCCAAACCAGTGATTGAATTTTTGTCTTCCCACTTCTGAATCAAGAAGCTGGAAGTGATGTCTTCAATCTCTCTTTCTTTCTTTCTTTCTTTCCTTCTTTCTTTCTTTCTTTCTTTCTTTCTTTCTTTCTTTCTTTCTTTCTTTTTTTCTTTCTTTCTTTTTCTTGTCCTTTTTTTTCTTCTTTTTGTACTACTAAGAGAATAGCACTTGGCTTGATTGTGCTTTATTTGGACTCTCTTCTGATTGAGATATATTCTGGATAACACCAGGGAGTCCTGCCCAGAGAGCTCTCATTAGCTCTTCTTTTTATTTCATACTGAAGCTGGAAGACAACTAGAAGTCATTGAAACCCAACACTTTCTTCCTCTGAAACAGATGAGGAAATGATGGTCCACAGAGGTTTAAAAATGTGTCAGAATCACACAGCTCAGTTTGCTATGAATCCCAGCTTCTGGACAGAGTACCCACCAACATCTGGAGAGATGGGTTGGAGAGGTCAAGTCTTTGGAGACCTAGGCAGACAGGGAGATGTGTCTAGCTGCTTGATGTTGTCAACAGCATGGTCAACAGCTTCACACTTCCCCATTTGGCCTGCCTCTGAAGGTAGCAAGAATCTTTATACAGCAACTCATTAAAGAACTAGCAAGTCTTAGCTGACACAGAGAAAAGGCTCATGGTAACACCTCTTAGCAAACAACAGGAGCTAGGTTAGGCAGGGGACCTTCTAGGATGGAGGTGGGGGGGTAGAGCATCTGCAATCTTGCACCCCAAATGCATAAACTAAGACTGGATAGGGAGTGATTTCTAAACCTCTTTCTCAACAGCAAAATTAAGAGCAATTGAAAATAGAGTGGGGGAGGGTGCATGCTTTTGTTACTTTCCCCCCTCTTTTCCAAGGGTCAAAAGCCAACAATCTGACACTTATAAAAGTGTCAGGCCAAGGGGGTGAGGGTAGGGGGAGGCTTCTCTGAGGACGAGCTGGCTCACCCAACATGTATCAGCAACTGAGATTCAACACCATGCTCTCTTTTTCTTCTTTCCAACAGCCTCTGTTGCTCGTGGCAGATTTAATGGTGTGATTTACAGCACTGAGAGACCTTTGTCAGGGCCAGTAAAATGACAAACAATAAATATATGGAGCAGTATGTTAACAGCCCACCATACAATACCTTGTCAGTTACAGCTTGATAGCGATACATTTTAATTTTGTCTTTCATAAAAATCTTGGCATGTATGCCTCATTTGAACACAGGCTTCCAAGTCAAGTGTGTCATCCAAGCATGCAGTTTATCACCCTCTATATTTTCTGTCCTTTTCATTTAATGTCATTCCTATGGCAACAGACATCACCCTGGAAATCATTTTCAAAACAGCTTATTTGTTGAAAGGGGCTGGGTGAGGCTAAAATATGTGTTTGGCTGGGAAGAATGTCAGAGTGTGAATATGGTTTAGTTACATTAATCATATTCTTTGAGGACTTTGTGTAATCAGATACTTGAAGGAGGCGTGTTGGGGGGAGCGTGATTTGACATCCCTACCACATCCTCCCAGCTCTTTATGGTTTTTACATTTCATAAGGCTAAAAATAAGTGCAGCAAACTAGCAGTGCACTTCATGTAAGGGAGATATTATGCATTTGCTTATAATACAGCCCCTTTGTGGGCTGGTGTGTCCATGAATGAATGAATATCACATCAGCCTAATACTAATACTGAGTGACCATTAGTTTGAGCTGATGACATAAACCTAGACTTACTCATGTGTCATTTACTCAACACATCTTTACTGAGCATGCACTATGTTGTGGGTACAGTTTTGAGAAAATAGTGAATAAAATAAATCAAGTCTCTGCTTCTATGAAAGGAACAAGGTTAGAACTTCCATCTTAGTAAGGAAGACAGCTCATAAGTTATCAAGCACATTGGTTGAGTTCTCTGCAAACAGCTTCTAAGATGGGACTCCTTGAAAAGATGCTTTATTCTAGACTATAAATGAGGCACATGGGGGAGCTTCTAAGAAGGGATAGGTGGAGAAGAGTGGCAAGGGTGAGGCTTTGCCAATTTGAGTTTGTTTCAGCCTGATCCCAGGTAGCTTTAAAAAGAGATTGTCGCTAAATACTGATCCATCTGAGACGCTGGACTCAGTAGAGCACATTTTGTTAATTACAGTTGCTTCTTGAGGACAGGGACCACCATCACAGCCTCCTGGGCAAACTTGAACGAGGTTGTTCCTGTTTTTCAGGAGTCATTTTTGAGAGAATGATACAGCTACAGACTATTGTCATGAAAACACACAGCAACTGGGGAATGATCATCCCAGTAAGGAGAGGGAATCTGTTTCTGGCATATAGCTTCTAGTACATTCCCAAATACATACACTCACTGAAGTGGATAAATTGAAAGAGGATAGATGGCCAGTGGTAGATAAATAGGTCATAAAATGTTTATCTGATGAGAATGACAAGCAGGAACTAGCAGTGTGGAGATCTAGAACACCAAAGGTCTAAATAATACTTGGGGGTGGGATTATTTAAGGGTTAACATGTATAGAATGTTTCAGGAAGGCAAAGAAAGTCCAAGATCAAGTGCCATGAACAAAGGATAGGGTGGAGAGAGTTAAGACAAAACTATTGACAAGGATCATAGGTCTAGGACACAATGACCAAATTAAAAAGGACATTGGATTTCACTAAATAAGTGGAGAGGAACTGGCTTATGGCACACTCGATAGAGCACACATGTCACAGTGCAGAAGTTCAAGCCCTTGCAGGGGTAAAGTTTCGCAAGTAGTGAAGCAGTGCTGCAAGTGTCTCTCCTTCTCTTTCTTCCTCTTCCACTTCAGTTTCTCTTTGTCTCTATCCAATAAATTAATAAATGAATTCTTTTTTTAAAAAAAGAAGCCACCTATGTCAGATAGCCCAATCTAGACACCAGACCACCAGCACACATTCAGTCCCTCCTGGCACTATGCTAAATACTGGTGAATCCAAAGGTAATGAGTACAGGTCATGTACACAGAAGGCTGTCTCCTTCACCTGGGAGACAAGTCTTGATAGGTGGAATAATTCATAGGGGTGGCAATACTTCTATGAATATGAACATCACTTGCAAATATGGGAAGTCCCTAATGTAGGGAATCTTAGCTGGTTGGTTCACAAGGTAAAGCCACCAAGGATTTTCTGTGTCATAGATGGCTGGAAGTTTTGATAGAAATCTGAAGCCATTCCACCATATATTGCCCTTACATGTGATATTTCAGGAACAGCTCCTCCTTAAGCTGGAACCAAATTCATGTTCCCAGAGAGCCCTGTAGAACCCGCTACCTAAACTAATGCATGAACCAACAGCATGGATGTTCTGCTTAGAAATGCAGAGCCAAAGTCCCCACTCCAGAGCCCACTCACTTAACATCTGCATTTTAACAAGACCACCCCCCAGGAGCTTGTATGCACATTAAAGCTGGATAAGCTATGTTGTAACACATAATTTCTACAAGAAAATGTGTTCAGAGGTTCAATAACTCACTTATTAACAAACACTTGGAACATACAATCAATGTGTAATCTGGTTCCTGGCATAATTAGAGAAGGGGCTCAACTTTATGACTTAATTAGAAAATAGAAAGACACATAATGGTACTTTCCACAATACCATCAACTGCATGGGCACCCAAAAGCTGTCTGGAATCCTGGCATAATGCAAGAGACCTTGCATGGAAAAAGATTTAGAGAGGGAAGGAATGAGAAGTGTGACTTTTTGATGCATAGTTTCAAGAGGAAGCAAAGGAAGCATTAGTCAATGTGTTTCTAAGTATTATTTTGGAGGCCAGCAGATGATTTATTCAGTAGAGCATGTGCATATTACCAGGACCAAGGGTCCGAGTATAAACTACTTTGCCGCCTGCTAAGCAACTCCCCTGCAGTTGGGCCTTGAACCTGGATCCTTAGGCCATTCCTTGCACTTTGTGCCATGTGCTCTTAACCCATTGTGCTACCACCTGACCCCCAGAAGAAATTTTCAATTTATGAAATTAACATATCTTTGTAATCAGAAAACATAGAGAACAAAGAAGATTGGCAGGTTGGAAAGAGAATTAAACATAAATGGTATTATGTATACGTTAGTAAAAAAATATCTTAATCTTTCAAAATTAGGAGGGTAGTCCAGTGAAATAGCTCACATAGATAGTGTGCTACTTGACCAGGTGTATGAACCAGGTTTAAGTCCATACCCCACCACATTGAAGGAAGCTTCAATGTTGTGGTCTGTTTCACTTCTATCTTTGCCTTTTTGTCTATATCTTAAAAATTGTGAGGGAAATATACAAAATAGAATGAATGAATAGAAGCTGTAAATATTAACACTGATAAGTCCTAAAAGGACAGATCAGTGTGAAAACATTTATGACAATGTTTTTAAATGCAATATATACTGTTTATGAGTTCCTTTGCAGAAGTTAAAAATGAGAATATCCATGGAAATAATACATATATGTTCATCATGATGGTGACTTTTAGGAACAGAGAGCAGGGAGTGGGACCTTCAATAGAATCCATAATATTTCCTAGCAAAAGAACTATAACATGGAATAGGCAGTGGCATACCCAATATCCTGCATAGTTTACCATGTGCAAGGACTTATGTTCTAGTTCCTAGTTCTCAATGCAAGGAGGAAGCTTCACAATTGATGGGGAGTGCTGCAGGTGTCTCTTTTTCTCTTCCTTTCTCTCTCAGCTCACTCCTTATTTTGTTTGTCTACATCAAAAGAACAATGTACATCAAAAGAACAAAGTGAGGAAGAAAAAGAAGAAGAAGGAGGAGGAGGAAGAGGAGGAGGAAGAGAGAGAGAGAGAAAGAAACAAAGAAAGAAAGACGATAAAGGAAAGAGAGAAAGGCCAAAAGAGGGGTAAATGATCATCAGGAGCTGTGAATTAATTTTGTTGGTGCTAAGTCCTAGCAGCAACTCTAGTGGCAAAAAATAAAGTGTGTGTGTGTGTGTGTGTGTGTGTGTGTGTGTGTGTGTGTGTGTGTGTATGTGTGTGTGTAAATTGAACTTAAATGCCACTTTTTCAGAGATGAATTAATGGACAGCCTGGATAAAAAACTTTTTGGTGTATAAAATTATAAATGGGAACCTGTCTAGTTGGAGAGTGTAATTCCTGCATAGGCCTCTGTTTAGTAAATACATCACTATATACTGGTCAGGAATCTTGCTCCAATAAAGGAACGTAAAGATTTAAAAATAAAATAGAACTTAACAAGCATAAGAAAATAGGTGCTTGTAATATCCCGTCTGTTTTTTTTCTGTATATATCAGTTATGGGCTGAGCTATATTCCTCCAGTGTGTGTGTGTGTGTGTGTGTGTGTGTGTGTGTGTGTGTGTGTGTGTGTATTGAAGTCCTGACCCCAGTGCCTCAAAATGTGACCATATAGAAATTGGGTTGTTGAAAATATAATTAGTTAAGATAAATTCATACTGGTATAGGAAAAGCTCTTTAGCCAATATGGTTAGTGTCCTTATAAAACCGCACAAACAGAATCTATGTAGAACTTCCAACACAGACACAACTGCCACAACCAGGAAGGCAGAGATCAAGCTGACACATTTATAAGCACAACATTCAATGTTTGCTTGCAAAATACAGGAGCTAAGAGAAAGGCACAGGCCAGAGGCTGCTGAAAGAATTCTTCTTCTTCTAGCGTTTGCCCTTCTTCCGTAGCCAGTTAACAGCGTCAGGTTGAGCCTGATGTAAAGATTCAAGGCCTCCTTTGAATCTGGAGAGGTGGCAGTCATTGACTATGTGGGTCATAGTCTGTCTGTAGCCGCAGGGGCAGTTCGGGTCGTCTCTGGCTCCCCAGCAATGGAACATAGCGGCGCACCGGCCATGGCCTGTTCGATAGCGATTGAGGAGGGCCCAATCATAACGTGCTAGGTCAAAGCCGGGTTGACACTTGCAGGGGTCTGTGATGAGGTGTTTGTTCTTTACCTCAGCTGACTGCCAACTCTGTTTCCAAGAGTCTGGAACAGAGAAGTTCAGTGTAGGCGTAGGGGACCAGATTGGGTGACGAGACGTCAAGCGTTGGACAGGGTGGGCGAAGATATCCGCGTACATTGGCAGGTCCGGTTGAGCGCAGATGTGGGAAATGAACTTAGATGATGTCTCATCCCGATGAATATCTGGCGGGGCGATGTTGCTAAGAACTGGCAGCCATGGAACCGGGGTGGAACGGATGGTTCCAGAAATTATCCTCATGGAGGAATATAATTTGGAATCGACCAAGTGGACATGGGGGCTACGGAACCATACTGGGGCACAGTATTCTGCAGTGGAATAGCATAATGCCAGAGATGATGATCGTAGTGTGGAAGCGCTCGCGCCCCATGAGGAGCTGGCCAGTCTTGCAATGATGTTATTCCTCGCGCCCACCTTTGCTGCAGTTTTTTATGAGATGTTCGTGAAATGACAGAGTGCGATCGAGAATCAGCCTCATGTGAGCTTAATGTGCAGCTTGGCGATACGAGAATCCGGCATGAAGCCCAGCCAGTCTATCTTGGCGTTACTCTAGATCGCACTCTGTCTGCTGAAAGAATAAACACCAGCAAAACTCGGTGACATATCTAACCTCCAAAACTATGATGCAATACTTTTATACTATCTCCACTACCTGTTTTTGATGGCATTTTGTTACAGCAGCTCTAGAAAACTCATACAGACTTCACAATATAAGATAACTTTGAGCAAAGATACTCCCCTGACTGAAAATTCATTTTCAACTCTGGAACATAAAATGGATGTGGCAGAGAGTTAGGGGGAGCTTCTTATGTGGGATGGAAAGAAATACTCAGGGGCTCTGTGACTAAACTCGATGTAAATCAGAAGAAACTGAGCAGCGTAAACACTAAGACTAACTGAGGCATTATGGTAATAAGGGAGGGAAAAAATAGAGCTATGGAATAAATTATAGATGCCCCACACTGTAGCTATTAACGGTGGAGTCAGAGTAGGGCAGACAGAAAAAAAAAAAAAACTAATATATAAAGGCATCACAACTAAAGCCAACCAGATTACCCCCAGCAGTTGAGTTTTAAGAGGACCTACAAGAATGGGTAACAAGAGATGCAAAGCTCTCTGACTGCAGTTATAGAGGAAACCTCCCAGGGAACTTGGGACAGATTATATTTTTGCTACAATAGAACTTGTTCAACCAGCTGCTCTTCTCAGGCTGTGATTGGATTCCATTCAAGAGAAAGATGAGGTCTGTGTCCCCTTCTTCTGGTCTCCATGGCCTTGTGACTGTGCTGGAAATGATGCCCTGAGACTTTTTCAATTGGGTCCTAAAAAAAAGCAAGATAAGACCCATCTGTTTCCCCTGGGTACTTGGAACCCAGATCCTGAAGAATGCAGATATTTGTGTCTGTGTCTCTCATGTTCTAAACTTACTGCAAGGAAGTCAGTGCCCAAAACTTGGCTGTACTATTAAGATGGCAAGCCCTATGGCATAGGATTTGTATGCATGAGGTTTAGCTTCCATCCTGAGCAGAACTCTGATTAAAAGTAGATAAATAAATGCCAAACATGGTTTTGTTAATGTCTCCTTTATTAAATAAAAATAAATAAATAAAAATAAATGCCAGACTTTAGTGCATGAAACATATTATTCAGCAGATCCCATCTTCAATACTGAGCAGAACTCTGATTTAAAAAAAAAAAAAGATCAGTAGATAAATCCTCATAGTTCATGGAGAGAAAGTAAGAAAGCTCCTAGCTCCCAACTTTTAAGTGAATACCCAAATGAAAGCAGCTGTTGGGATCATGTTTTACTGAGGTGAGCATACGGAATTATGGGATATGAACATAATTAGCATATAGCTGACGTCAAGAGCGTGTGATGGGCATGCATAAACTCAAAAGGGATTGTGGATATAGGAGATTACTTAAGCAAGCCACTGATAGACCTTCTACACTTTCAGTTCTTCTCACTTCTTTTCCACTGTATCCTGATCTTTTTCTGGGACCCGCGGAATGTTGTAGCTGAACACTGGTGAATTAATTTTAAGGGCTAATGGCTTCTGCCTCATGTCTAGCTAACCTTTTCCTCCTATTTTCCTATTGTGTTTTTTTGTTTGTTCGTTTTATTTTTTGTTTTAAAATATTTTATTATCTTTATTTATTGGATAGAGATAGCCAAAAATCAAGAGGAAGGAGGAGGTAGAGAAGGAGAGAAACAGAGAGACACCTGCAGCACTGCTTTACCACTTATAAAGTTTTCTCCCTGCAGATGGGGGCCGGGGGCTTTAACCCTGGTCCCTGCACACTGTAACATGTGTGCTTAACCAGGTGCATCACCACCCAGCCGGTGTAGACACCTGCAGCCCTACTTCACAACTCCTGAAGCTTTCCGCCTGCAGTTGGGGACCAGGGGCTTGAACCTAGGTCCTTGTGTACTGTAATGTGTGCTTAACCAGGTGCTTCACAGCCTGGCCTCTGAACCTCATTCTTAAGAGTCTGTTGCTAGGGGAGTCGGGCAGTAGCGCAGCGGGTTAAGCGCACATGGCGCAAAGTGCAAGGACAGGCAGAAGGATCCTGGTTCGAGCCCCTGGCTCCCCACCTGCGGAGGCGTTGCTTCACAGGTGGTGAAGCAGGTCTGCAGGTGTCTATCTTTCTCTCCCCCTCTCTGCCTTCCCCTCCTCTTTTCATTTCTCTCTGTCCTATCCCACAACAAACGACATCAACAACAACAACAATAATAACTACAACAATAAAACAACAAGGGCAACAAAAGGGAATAAATAAATAAATAAATATTTTTTTTTAAAAAAGAGTCTGTTGCTAAACCATTATGTTATTTCCCTGGTTCCCAAGGGCCAGGCAGCTTTGTGAGTGTGTCACACTCTAGGCTGGTCCTCCAGTTCCCATCCAGCCTGGTATGGGGTAGATTTGAAACCTACCACTATAAACTGTGGAATATCAAGCATGTTTACATAGTCTCCCTGAGAATCTATTTTCTTATCTCTAAAATGGAGAGGTAGTCCTCAACTCTATGTGTGAGGCTGATGCTGATGCTAGTAAATTGGATAACATTTAGTAGGCATTGAAATGACACCAACAATAATCCCAGATATTAGGAATAATTATTCTAACAGCAAAAATTACATAGGCAATGTTGAGGGGAGGGGATGGGTGAGGAGAGTGCAATGGTAATACACTGGATTTTCATGCCAGAGGATCAGTGGTCTCCAGAACCACAATCAACAAGAACTAGGCAGTGCCCTTGTCTCATTAAAATAAATATTATTTTACAAGAGGTAGAAATGAAAGGAATCATAGTAGGAAGGGACCAAAGAAAGATGAAATTACTATAGGGATGAAGCATGGAAAATAAGAACAAAGAAAATAGATGACTATTTTTTTGTTGTTGTATCCAGGGTTAAGAATCAACTTTTACAGATGGATGAAGAGAGACAGACACAGAGGGAAAGATGCAATGGAAGAGCTTTCGCCAGTACCGTGGGGGCTGGGATCAAAACTGGGTCCTGCAAACAGCAAAGCAGTTACAGTATCCAGGTGAGCTATCTTGTTGGCCTATCTGTGATGGATTTAAAAAAACTTATGTATTTATGAGGAGAGAGAGAGAGACAGAGACAGAGACCAGAATAACATTAAGGCACATGTCATGTCAGGGATTGAACTCAGCACCTCATGCTTGAGAGTCCAGTGCTTTATTTATCTTCTGCATCACCTCCTGAGACCTCTACATGATTTAAAGTCTCAAACCACAGCTGATGCCCTTGGCCCCTGTAAGAGAGCTGCCATTCATCCTTGATCATCACGGGGCTTGGGTGCTTGGAATCCCAAGGTGAAGTCCTGCTCTTTGGCTTTCATTAGTGGGGATGCTTCAGAAGGACTTGGGGGGTGGGTAGGTGGAAGGATGTCTGTCATCCTTCCAAGTTTCCAGTGTGGCCTAGCACCTGATGGAAGCAAGTTGTTTTCAAGCCTTACTCCGCACAAAAGTGTGGCAAGCAACAGATGAAAGAAATTACAGCAACTTTCCAAAGTCATTGAAAGAGGGGCCTGCATTGCCAGGAATCCTGGGTAGGAAGTTTCTAGATGAAGGAGGGGAAAAAAATGCATCAAAGGGAATTTCTTTCTCAAAAAGGAAGTAGATCTGTGTTGAGATAATTCAGAAGAGGGATAACTCTAGGGAAGCCTGGCTCTTTGGTTCCTACCCTAGGTGGCCTTATTGAAAATTCCTGCCTCTGCCCTCCAGGCTCCCCCATTGCCCACATCAGGGCGGGGTGACTTTCTACAAGGGAAAATAGAGGTTGCAATGTTTGGCATATTAATTCAGAGCATATGGCCAAAAATATTGTTTGCTATGGCTCATGGGCTTATGATATTTAATTTAAAATAGATTTTCCTAAATAAAAAGAGACTTTATACAGATGGCTATTAAAAGCAAACCTCTTTCTTTCTTTCTTTCTTTCTTTCTTTCTGCTCAGCATTGTTAAAATATAATGTTTTTAAGGCATTTTTGCAACACCTTGGCCCTCTGGCAAGGATGGAGCATTCGGAGGAGATAGAGACTTGGCAAGAGAACATCTCAGCCCTGCTGTGACTGTCACAAGGCACTCAACCCTAAGCTGGTTTTGTCTCTTAAAGCTGAACCTTTTTTCTTTTTTTTTTTTTTAAGAAAGATGCTCAATAGTCTCAAATTCTGAAAACCTCCTCTGCTCTGAGTAAGTCTGACTCTGGAGCAGCTGAAGTGATGGCAGCAAATGCTTTGTGATGTAATTTCTTATTAAGTCTGAACAGATTGTTTCCACAGCAAACATCACAAGTGGAGGGCCAGGTGTTTCCCTCTTTAACAGGACTCCTTCGGTGTTCATGGGAACATGCTAGGGTTCTCTCTCTCTTCCTCCTCTCTGTCTCTCTCTCTCTCCTCCTTTGAACATTTATGTGAGGCAGAGGATGGCTATTGGAAAAGCCAGCCAGCCAGCCAGGAGATTGAGGTGTTAAGATACAGTGGTGTCTACAGAGCAGGAGAGAAGGTGGTAGTGCTTTTCTGGTTAACTGGTCAGTGCAGTTAGAAAACTAAAAATTAGCTTCTGATTCATTTAATCTAAAACCATACCATGAATGATGTCAATCCAGCTTTTTTTTTTTTTCCAGCCGATTTATTTTAAACTACAGAAGATGGCTGGAGAGTCAGCAGGCTGGGACCATGTAAGCCACTTAAGCAGGAAAAACACAAGGGAAAAATGACAAGGAGAGGCATCAGTGCTATTAGCTTACAGAAGGAGGATGTTCTGAACAACCTTTGCCTCCATCTTCCTCCCCTCAGTGCCAGCCACAGACAATCCCCTCCACTGGAATATGATCGGCAGTGAGCATGTACCTTGGGTTCACATCGGTGGAGTTTTGTTTTTTATGATGCAATGTCAGCAGCTAAAGACTTTGTTGGAAAAAGGAAAAGGAAAAAAGAAAGAAAAAAAGCTGATACTTGAGTAAAGGTTTTGTGTGAGTTGGAGAGAGGAAAAGAAAGCTGATAGCAGTTTCTAGATTAGTAATCCTTTTGTATGAGTGGCCAAGGAGACACAGCCCACTTCCTGATGGAGGCTCAGAGAAATGTCGAGGTAGAAAAACAATTGCTCCAAGCTGGGTCCGGTCTGTAATTAGGAATGCGCCAACCATGGCACAGTTTGTTTTTCTAGTTCAGTAACCTTTAACAACACTTGTAATCAGTTAGGGGTTTAGAAAGTAGGGGGTGGAGATGATGGGAAAGAGTTACATTACACTCTGCACAGCACCCCATACAAGAGTACTTGGTGCCGGACACACCTTTCTGTCCCCGTGGCTTTCTGTATCTTTGTTCGAAAGGATATAAACAGAGCTTAGGTGAACACACAGGAGAGGTCCTGCAATCTCTTGGGGTAACTTTATAGGGGAATTTGTCTTCTTTGTCCCTGGAGGGAGGAACTAGTTGTGCAGACAAGGGGAGGACTTCAACCCTGTATTTGGAGAGCTTCTGAGGACAGTTATTTACATGGCCTGCACCTGGGCATCAGTTACTGAAGGGAACATAAATCTTCCAGGGCTTGAAAGGGTTGGAATATGTACCTGGCAAATTAACAAAACTATTATAGAAGACATCTTTGCAGAAACAGGCCAGACCCCTACTGGGGCCTTTGCAATTCAACTCCAGAAAATTCTTCAGAGGGGTTATCAATTAGCACACACTGCATGAGCAGGAAGGTAAATATTGATTTGTAAAGTTCCTATCCCAGTGGCTGTCTTTGAATGATCTCATGGGGATTGACCCCTCTTAGCCTAGTGTTAAAATTAAAGAATGGGAGAGGGAAAGGGGGCACTAAGCCTTTTTTTTCCCCTTGTTGAAATGCAAGTTTTAAGGTTTATAAAATTTTGCATGCTCAGTATAGACAAATTAGGAAATAAAAAGTCACAAAAATAGGAAAATTGAACACACTTTAAATTTGAAGAATAAATGTACAATTTGTAAAAACAATAAGCCAGGGCATATAGTACACACTATTTTGTTTTTGAGTTATTGTGGCCATTATTTATAATAGACAAATTTGCATTTGTATTATTTTTAATGATGGCCTGGTATTGTATGTCAGGCTTGGCATTATATGTACAAACGCTTCTTTAATCAATCCTTTGTTTTCAGAAAATCAGACTGTTTCCAGCTCTTGTCTTGTGCTGTAAACTGCTTTGGTGAAACACCTTCTGGGTAAATATTTGCATTAAAGTGTTATTGGTAGTGTTGTTTCAGTAATCACTTGGTTAAGGCTTTAAGATTTCCTGGGAACTAAAATGAAGAATGGAGCTGTCCTTCTCCACCTGCCTGAATAGGAGATGCAGACTGAGTTTCCTAATAAGCGTGACTAAAACTGTTTGTAGAATAGGGAATGTTAAAAGAGATTCTCTAAAAAAATAATAATAATGATGATAATAAAGATAAACTACCAGGCATTTAACCAAATTGTACAGAGCCACCAATGAGCTGTTAGAAGTCTGCCATCTCTAATTTCTGAGCTTGCTATTCTAAGAGTCTCTGTTTTTATCACACATAAGTGCATGTGGCGTCTTCCTGGGTTATTTGGACCAAATACTGTAATTCTTAAAGTTCAGCAGGCTGTTTTGGGGCGTATAAAAAATGTAGTTCAAACAGTAATAGAGAACTGGGGGGCGAGATGTGGAAATGATAGTGGTGAGCAAAATACTAGGACTTGTCAGGTCTAAAGTTGTCCTTAGCGAACTCCAAATGTATGATTTGATAAAAATAATCTTAAACTCTACTTTTAAGGATAATGTTTATAACTACCATGAAAAACAGTCAAGAGGCTCAGCTATAGAGGCCAAACATAGTTATACCTACCTCCTTGCCCCAGAATGCACCACTGCCTGCCCCCCCTTTTTTTGTCTTGATGCAATTTGCAATTGTAATCTACAGATTGTGCTCAAATATTTAGTCATACTCCCCCACACACACACACACACTAGATAAAGTAAGGGGTCCTCAGTAATTACTTCATTGTTAATTGCAAATTCTTATTTATCTGTGTGGGTCTTTTTATTTTTCAATATTTATTGAGTGTTTTCTGTCTTAGTTTCCCCAGGAAGAGTGGCTCAAGTGTTGCTAATTTATGAGTTTAGGGAATTAAGCTAAAGCATGGGATGGGGAGAAAGGAAGAAAACTCAATGCAATAAAGAATTAGTGACTGCTATCACAAGGGCCAGGTGCTATGTGATTAAATATTAACCTTGCCCTATAAGTAGGTTGCTTCAATGGAGAGAGAATGGATACAAATCCTAATGCTGGGTAAAACTCCCCAATTTTCATTCCTTGGACAAGTGTCAAATGTTTTCCTAAAGTCTGCAGGGCCTCAACTGACCTTAGCTGCAGATAACCCACATGCCAAAGTGGCATGACTTGGAGTTGAGAGAGCTCACCCAGTAAAATGCATGTTCCATGTTGGGCCTAGGTTCTATCCACAACCCAAGGGTGTGGAGGTAGGGGTGTTCCATTGTTGCAGTATCTTCCCCCAAATGAATAAGTTAGCCAGAGAACAATAGATTTATGCAGACCTTAGCTCTGGGGAAAAAAAAATGTTAAGGAAGGAAGGAAGGAAGGAAGGAAGGAAGGAAGGAAGGAAGGAAGGAAGGAAGGAAGGAAGGAAGGGAAAACGAAGGGAAAAAGAAACAGAAAGACCAATTGCTCCAGGGCAGGTTACTTCCTCCTCAGAGAAGGTGAGATTCAGACTGAGCCAATTCTGAGCCACACCCAAGACAAATCACTCTGAATTTTCTTCAGGAAACATGACAAAATTACAAGTCTCTTCTACAAACGTGTAAAGAGATGAAAAGAGAGCCATGCACAATCACTGCTGTGCCAGAACTAACTTGGAGAAAAATCAAGGCATCAATCCCAAACAGAAGGAAAAAAAAAAACTGGGTTTTCCCTATTCCAAATTTATACACTAAAAACCTTCAGATGAAGGTTCTCCATGGGTATATCTTATGGACCCATTCATTTGGTATATGTTCAGAATCTAATGATAATCTTTTAGTAATTATTTTTTGTTTGGGGAAATACTTTACAAGATGTCATACTATCTTAAAACTGAGATGAATTTGCATAAGAACCTAGATTACTCTTTTTCCACCTCAAAGTAAATTAAAGTGAAAAACACTACAGAATCAGGTGAAGCTAAGTAACTACTACCCTTTTCAAGTGACCCTGAACTCTCTCTCCATTTCACTGAAACCCCTTCCACTCTTGGGTTCTTCTCCCATTAGTCTCATTATCTGACTGGCTCCTATGGGTATTAGAGCTTATGATTTCTGACTCCACTTGGTCATTTGCTTTAATTATTTAAAGACTGTTTCCAGATGGTTAGAAAAAAAATCCTTCTGGCACAGTAAGAATCCACATTCATTCAAGATGGCAGCTGTTCCAACAGTTTGGGTGGGTCCAGGATGGACAATGATAGGAAAATCCCTCTGAAGGGTGGGGGAGATAGCATAATGGTTATTCAAACAGACTCTCCTGCCTGAGGCTCCAAAGTCCCAGGTTCAATTCCCTGCACCACCATAGGCCAGAGCTGAGCAGTGCTCTGGTGTTTCTCTCTCTGTATCTCTCTGCATTTCTCTCAGAAATAAAATAAATAAAATATTTTTTTTTAAAAAAATCCCTCTGCTAACCCATAATGGACAAACACCATGAACAAAAATTAAATGTAATTTGTGCTGTCTTAAGTCAGGGGTAAACATTTTACTTCTGTAAAAATCCAAATAGTAGAAATACTAGATCTTGTATAGAATATCTCTGTCGGGAAGTCAGGTGGTCCCACATCAGGTTAAGCGCACATAGTGCAAAGTGCAAGGACTGGCGTAAGGATCCCAGTTCGAGCCCCCGGATCCCCACCTGCAGGGGAGTCACTTCACAGGCGGTGAAGCAGGTCTGCAGGTGTCTGTCTATCTCTCCCCCTCTCTGTCTTCCCCTCCTCTCTCCATTTCACTCTGTCCTATCCAACAAGGATGACATCAATAACAATAATAATAACTACAACAATAAAACAACAAGGGCAATAAAAGGGAAAATAAATAAATATTTTTTTTAAAAAAGAATATCTCTGTCAGAGAGTCTTTTTAACGGCTCTGTGAAAATGAAAATTATTTGTGGACTATATACAAATTGGTTACAAGTTATAATTTGCTACTTGGGCCATAAATTGTTGACCATTTTGAACTGTTTACTCAAACAATTCAGCTGTGACATCCCTTATTTCTACACATACATGAATGATACAGATGCTACTTTCTTCCCTGGGAACTGGATTCAATGAATGCTGCATCATCTAGTAGAATTCTTGTCAAGTTATTTCTATATAGTGTCTTTTTCCAGTCTTTAACCTTCTGAAATTCTCAAATGCCCTAAATATTATAAGTCCAATTTTATACCAAAGGCACAAATACCCCATAAACATAAAACCACTTTTATTCTTTTTGTTGGATTGCATTTAATCTTTTTTGTGTGTGTGGAATGATGATATAAAGATTGAGATCAAGATAAAAATAGATATATAATTGTACCCTGTCTTTTTTCATTGAACATTAAGTCTTCAATTTTTTCTCTTATTATCAATTCTTTTAGACATGATTTCAAAGATTATATATTATTATGCTGAAGAAATAGTTATCTGATTTTTAGACATCATATAATTTCCAATTATTTCTTGTCACTCATTAACAAATACTAATTGTGTGCCTAGCATGTGCCAGATTCCACTCTAGGGACTGAGTCAAAGAGACAACAAAATAGACTATAAAGTCTCTTTACATTCTGTGAAAGAAGATATACAAATTACTTTGGAAGATAAACTATGTATTATCACTTAAGATGGTACCATGTGCAATGCAGGTAAATAAAGCAAGTCCTTACTTGGACTGAGTAAGGAAGCCTTTTCATGGAGGACCCTGAGAGGTTTTGAGTGATTGGAAAGTCTTACAGTCTGATGAAAGAGCAAGTGCATAAGGAAAGAGGTCCAAAAGAGCTTACTATTTTTCTAGACAAGGAAGTCTAAGATGTCTGAAAGTAAATGATTAAAGAGAAAGAGAGGGCAGAGGAAGGGGGTCAAAACTATCAAAACATCACATTACAAAGGGCACTATAAACACTGAAAAGTGTGTGTTTGATAGTTAGACCCTGGCTAGTTTGCAAGTGAAAGAGCATCATCTAATTTAGCCTAAAAAACAACCACTTTGGTGGCCAGGAAGGTGGCTCAGTAGTTAAAGCTTTGGACTTGTTTATATGAGGCCCTAAGTGATCCCCACCTTGAAATGGCTCTGGAACAAAAGAGTATTCTCTGTCTCTCTTCTTCTTCTCCTTCTCCTTCTCCTTCTCCTTCTCCTTCTCCTTCTCCTTCTCCTTCTCCTTCTCCTCCTCCTCCTCCTCCTCCTTCTTCTTCTTCTTCTCTCTCTCTTTCTCTCTCTCTCTCTCCCTCTCTCTCAGTAAATAATAACTAAATTTTCTTAGAAAGAACCCTGACTGCTGAGTAGAATATTTACTGTGAGAATAGGAAGCTCAGAAGCATGGAAAAGAGGAACTAGTAACAGACAAGGGCTGCTTCTGCTAGGATAACAGTTTCCAAATATTTTGTTCCCCTTATCTTAAAAGGATTAAAAAAAAATTAGAAGCTACTCACACATTTTAAGGTAACACCTAAAAGGTCTTAATTTTAGGGTAATATTTAAAATATATATTTTCTGCTTATTGTAAATGTTGACATTTTAAAATATATTTGTTACACATCACACTTTTAATGTGTCTAATTAAATCTAAATACCATAACCTATTAAATGTCATTTAATACTACATTGATTTTAAAGTACATTTACAAGATTTTACATACCATTTAATTTTTAACTTTTTTATTGAATGCTAGCATAATTTTCTATATCAGAGACACATTAAAAAGTAAAAGTTATTTTTTTAATTCCATCTTAATAAAATCTTTTAAACTGGTCTTTTGTCTGGTTGAACTATTAGAATTTCTAACATAATTGATTATAAAAGCACAAGCATTATTAGCACAATTGATTATAAAACATAAAAATCACCACTAATTACTAACACACAATTGATCACAATAACAAAAACACATTACAAATCTATTGAGCAATACTTATACATAAAAATAAAGTTTATTATAAAGGCATCTTTTTTAGGAGTTAATAGAGCTCTTTCTTCCTTGGATGATTTTTACTTATTGCTAGATTGAACTAGAACTCAGCATCAATACTATTCCAACTTTTATATTTATTGAATAAATGCCAAGAAAACTTATTCACAAAATTATGTAAACAAACATGAAGTGACTTTCACTGTAGCAAGATCTGTCAATAATTTGAACTGCTTCTGAGCTATGTGACAAGATAATCTACCTTCAAAATATGCTGTAATAATATATAGGTTACAGAGTTCTTCATTCATTTTTTAGCACCATGGAGTTGGAAACAACCACACTTGAGGAAGACTTTAAGTGTATTATTTTGTGACTCCCCACCCCATTTCACCCCCAGGGCAGGTGCTTTAGTGAGTATGGAAATAAATGCTGGTGAGTGCATCTGTTGTGAAAGATGAAGAAGTTACTGTGAAAGAAAAATTGTGAGAGGAGAATTACCAAGAGAAAAAGATCCTTCAAAGCAAATCAGTTTGGGCAAGAGAGTAGGAAAACTGATTGTCTTAAACTAGTTTTTTCTCATACTTCTGGGAAAGCTCCCACATAACCCCCAAAATGTTAAGAAAAAAAAAAAAAAACTACTTTCTGGTCCATTGCTGTGCGGTGTTAGCAATGTAAGTGTGAGAATTATTGAAATTACTATTAAAGACTTAGGTTTAGGACTTGCTGGTGGGGCAGATATGAGGTATGAACAGAAAAAGGGAGTTCAATATGGCACCTAAGTGTATTAGGTTGAGAAGTGAGTGTTAAGGAATCTGATAGACAATAACCAGGAAACATTGTTATCACACCAGGATTTCTCCCTTGTGGGATGGCCTCATGTCAACACTTTCAAAGTTACCCAAAAGAGAAAAACAAAGTGCTCCAGGTTACAAATATCTAGTCCTGAGACATCCAGAGGCATGGCTATGAAGTAGCAGCAACTGTGATTTGTTCTCCCTGATCAGCTAGGTATAGCAAAGAAGACTACCTGACAATGTAACAGGATAAGACTAGGATTATTTCAGGAACCCACTAAGTCATGGGTGAGTGCAAAAACAAGTGGCTCATGGACAGTGAGGGGCTTAAGAGGTGAGATTCCTGGGGCTATAAGACTGTTCCTACTCAGGAGCAGCTAGTACTAGTCCAGAAGTTTGTTAGTTGTTGTACCACCTCAGGTCTGAGTGTTATCAACAACAACAACAAAAAACTATTGAAGGAAAGGGAAAATCACCTAAAACACACACATCAACTGTGAGTCTCCATTGCTGATGCCCCTCAGAGGCTGGAACAGTATCACGAAAACCCTATACTGACATTCGGGGGTGGTCCAGAGTTGTTGATATAGTAGGAGCCTTTCCACATTGTTCCCTGATAAATTAAGAAACACAGTGATTAATTGTCTCAGAACCCATCAAATACAAACAGGATGTATTCAGAAACTCACAGGCCCAAAAAGGCAGTTCTGCTTGCCTTGGTTCTGGCTGGTGGGTGGGTGGGGCAAGTTGTGCCCAGGATTTTGGACCCCCAGGGCAAGAGAGTCTATTTGCTATCTATTCCCCACCCAGTTTTATCTGATTAGGCTAAAAATCTACTTATACTTAAAAAGCCCTCAGGCTTCCATAACCTGCAGGGAAGATAAATAACATAACAAGGTAAGGTTTAACAGCCACTGTGTTCAGGGATTGTGATAACACTGAAACAAACCACTATTAAAATTCCCAACTGTGAACCCTTAAGTACCTTATTTAGACACAAGTCAGTACAGGCAAGTATGATTAGTAGATTGAAAAGTAGTGAGTAAAGGACCCCATAACACACCAAATATAATGGTTAAACTGAGAAGAAATATTGAAGAAATGAACCAGGATAAAAGTCCCCAAAAGGTAGAAGCACATAGGAATGAGGATAACATCCAAACACTAATGGATGTAATAATTACAGGAGTGAAGAAAGCTTTTGAAAGTAATATCAGAAATTGGGAAACAACAAATGAGACTCTGAAAGCAAACACTATCTCAAGGCGATTAGAGAGCTGAAAGATGACATAGCTGAGCTAAGAGCACAACTAGCTGAACCTCTGAGAAAGGTGCCCAGACTATTAAATAGGGAGAGTCTCTTCAACAAATGATGTTGGAAAAAATGGGTTGAAACACGGAGAAGAATTTAACTGAACCACTATATTTCACCAAATACAAAAGTAAATTTTAGATGGATCAAGGACTTGGATGTGAGACCGGAAACTATCAGATACTTAGAGAAAAATTGGAAGGACTCTTTTCCATCTAAATTTTAAAGGTATCTTCAATGATACAAATACAATTATGAAGAAAACTAAAAAAAAAAAAAAAAAAAACAGTGGGCCTAAATCAAATTAAAAAGCTTCTGCACAGAAAAAGAAACCACCACCCAAAGAAAGAGAACTCCCCAGAGTGGGAAAAGATCTTTACATGCCATACATCAGACAAGAGGTTAATAAACAAAATATATAAAGAACTCACCAAACTCAGCAACAAGAAAGCAAATTACCTCATCTAAAAATGGGGAGAGGATATGAACAGAATATTATTCAAAGAAGAGATGCAAATGGCCAACAAACATGAGAAAAATGCTTCAAGTCATTGATAGAGAAATGCAAATAAAGACAACAATGAGATTACACTTCACTCCTGTGAGAATGTCATATATCAGAAAAAGTGCTGGAGAGGTTGTGGGGACAAGTGCTGGAGAGGTTGTGGGGACAAAAGAACCCTCCTACACTGCTGGTGGGAATGTCAGTTGGTCCAACCCCTGTGGAAAACAGTCTAGAGAACTCTCAGAAGGCTAGAAGTGGACCTACCCTATGACCCTGCAATTTCTTTCTTGGAACTATATCCTAAGGAACCAAACACACCCATCCAAAAAGATTTGTGTATACCTATATTCATAGTAGCACAGTTTGTAATAGCCAAAACCTGGAAGCAACCCATGTGTCCAACAATAAATGAATTGAGTGGCTGAATAAGTTGTGGTATATATAAACAATGGAATATTGCTCAGCTATTAAAAAATGGTGAATTTACCTTCTCCACCCCATCTTCGATGGACTTCTATGGAATCATGTTAAGTGAGATAAATCAGAAACAAAAGGATGAATATGGGCTGATCATACCCATAGAAGTTAAAAAATAAGAGCAGAAGGAAAACACAAAGCAGAATTTGGACTGGAGTTGGTGGATTGCACCAGAGTAAAAGATTCTGGGATTGGAGAGAGGGTTCAGGGCCTGGAATATTATGGCAGAGGAGGACCTAGCAGGGGTTGAATTGTTTCAATGGAAAACTGAGAAATGTTACGTATGAAAACTGTTTTATTTTACTATCAACTGTAAACCATTAATCCTCCAATAAAGAAATAATAATAAAAAAAATACTACCATGACATCGGTTTGCATTCCCTAGGCAGATACTCTCACCAATGTGTCTTGGAACCCCACCTCCCCAGAGCACTACCCCACTACGGAAAGACAGAAACAGGCTGGGAGTATAGATCTACCTGCCAATGCACATGTCTAATGAAGAAGTAATTACAGAAACCCAGACCTCTGACATTCTGTGCCCCTCAGAGATATATGGTCCATATTCCTAGAGGGATAAAGAATAGGGAACCTTCCAGTGGAGTGAGTGGGATATAGTACAATGGTGGTGGGTAGTGTATGAATTGTACCTCTCTTACCCAATAATCTTGTGAATCATTATTAAATCACCAATAATAAATTTCCAAAAAGTTGAAAAGTAAGAAAACACAAAGAAGAGCTTGGACTGGGTTTGGTGTATTGAACCAAAGCAAAGGAACGTGGGGTGAAGGAGAGGGTTTAGGTCCTGGAATATGATGTCAGAGGACCTAGAGGTGGTTGCATTGTTATGTGGAAAGCTGAGAAACATTGTACGTATACAAACTACTGTATTTTAGTTACTGTATTTTATTGTTGACTATAAACCATTAATCCCCCAATAACAATTATAATAAATAAATAAATAAATAAATAAATACTTACAGCAGAAAAAAAAAGCCTAGTCCTGCTAGTGACTTAAGCTATTTTTGCATGCAGTTCCTTAGTCCCTTAGCTACCTAGTCTTCATCCAATTGCATGGTCAGTTGGAATGTAGGCAACATCTGTGGGTGCTGATGATCTCAGCCTCCTTAAACTTTGGCAAGGGAAACAAGATGAATGATTTTTTTTTTTTCCTCCAAGGTTATCACTGGGGCTTGGTACCTGCACACAAATCCACTGCTTCTTGTATCCACTTTATTCATTTTATTGGACAGGACAGAGAAAAATTAAGAGAGATGGAGGAGTTAAAGAGGGAGAGAGAAAGATAAGTACCTGCAGACCTGCTTCACCACTTGTGAAGCATTCCCCCTGCAGGTGGGGAGCTGCGGTTCAAACCGGGTCTTTGTGCTTAGTATTATGTGTGCTTAACTAGTTGTGCCACTACCGGGCGCCTATGAATATTTCTGTTTAGGCAGATGGCATTTCTATAGGAACTTTTCAAATTAGATTTGGAAATAAAGATAGTTGTTTCTACCTTGAATACTAATCAGCAAGACCAATAGAGAAAAATAAATCCAACAAGAAGGCAACTACCCTACCAGATATTGAAGTATATTACAAATCCAAAATAACAATGACCCATTTCAAAATAATAAAAGTGAACCCCCTGAAATGGGCCTCAGTATATTTAAACTCTTTTTTGTAAATTTTATTTTTCTTTATTTTATAGAGACAGATTGAGAGGGGAGGGGGAGATAGAAAGAGAGACACTGGGAGTTGGGTGGTAGTGCAGTGGGTTAAGCTCAGGTGGCGCAAAGCACAAGGACCAGCATAAGGATCCTGGTTGGAGCCCCTGGCTCCCTTCCTGCAGGAGTTGTTTCACAGGCGGTGAAGCTAGTCTGCAGGTGTCTGTCTTTCTCTCCCCCTCTCTGTCTTCCCCTCCTCTCTCCATTTCTCTCTGTCCTATCCAACATCAATGACATAATAACTACAACAATAAAACAACAAGGACAACAAAAGGGAATAAATAAATATAAAAATATTTTAGAAGAATAAGAAAAAGACACCAGCACTACTTCACTACTAATGAAACTTTCCCCTACAGGTGGGGATCTGATACTTGAACCCAGGTAATGCATGCACTCAACCAGTCCACCAACTTCCAGCCAATATATTCAAATCCCTAAAATATGATGAAAAACAGTCTCATAAGACCACAGTCCCATTCTTTACAAGACTAGACTCAATTGCATGTAGATTAAGAAACTGAATGGAAAACTAAAGACTCATTTCAAAAAAAAAAAATCTTGAGATTATTTTAATAAACATCTGCATTCCTTTTTGTCTTCTTCAAAGGAAATGTAGATGATTAAATTTAAATTGTTCAAAGTGGGTAAAGAATTCCTCTAGCATAAAAACAAAAGAAGAAACCATATAAGAAAAAAAAATTAGTGCATCTCAGAATTTTAAAAACTATTTTCTCTGTAGGCAATAGAAACACAGTGAGGTGGTCCAGGAGGTGGCACAGTGGATAAAGCATCAGACTCTCAAGCACGAGGTCTTGAGTTCAATCCCTGGTAGCACATGTACCAGAGTGATGTCTGGTTCTTTCTCCTCATGTTTCTCATTAATAAATAAATAAAATCTTTTTTAAAAAGAAACAAAATGATAAATTACAAATTAAAAAAGTAACCTTCTTCATGAATGTCAAAGTGTTAGAATACTTTGTAAAATCTAATGTCATTATGTTTATGTGTGTGTGTGTGTGTTTGTGTGTGTGTGTGTATGTAGCAGAGTTGTATAGTTTGCTGTATCTAAATTATAATCCTAATTAAAATTTCACTTAATCTTAAGAAGAGAGAAAAATATATAATATTCATGTTCTATTCAAAATCACAAAAAAGCAATCATATCTTTTTAACCCACTAGTTCCATTGTTATGGATTATTCAAAAATAATAACATAAATACTCTTAATTTTTAAAATATTTATTTATTTATTGGATAGAGATAGTCAGAAATTGAGAGGGGAAGAGGTTATAGAGAGGGAGACAGAAAGAGAGATACCTGCAGCACTGCTTCACCACTCACAAAGATTTCCTGCCGCAGGTGGGGACCAGGGCCTCAAACTCAGATCCTCGCACACTGCAACATGTTCACCTAACCATGTGTGCTAATATTGACACCAAAAATAATGATATAAAAGTTAAAGTAGTAATAAAACAGTTAAAGTTTCTATGTAAGCCATTAACTATAATGTAATTTATGGGAGTGAAACTTAGCAAACTATATCAAGTATACTGAAAAAAAATCATAAAGTACGTCTGTTTTGAATGTGTTGATTTTAAAAACGGGGTTGTAAACATCTATAAAATCTCACAAATGTTAAACTGTTATAATTGCTATAATGTGTTCCGTGGTTACTTAGAATAAAAGAAAAACTCTATAGCACTTAATTTGGTCTCATTTTAGAATATATGGATGTGGAAATATGTATGCTTAGGAAAGAAAATGGTGAAGTAAAGAGGAAAAATGTGAATAGCATTTTCTTCTTTTTCTTCTACCTTATCATTATCCAACTTAATAATTATTTAAATTATTTAAAACTACCTGATCTTAAAACATTAAATAAAATTATCTCATTTTAAGTAAATAGAATGGAGTGAACAATATAGTGATTTATACTAATGAATCAATATGTTAGTAATGTGAAAAGAAAAATAACAAGGGATCTATCTTAAGTGCAGTCATGGAAGAGGGATCCCACTCAAAACTATGGCCCTCCGACCTTTGGAAGAAATTCTCAGCATGCAAATGGAGCATCCATAGTCCTGAGGGTGCAATGAGGTTTGTATACCCCATGCATGTGCTTCCTCAGATAAGAAAGTGCCTATTTATATGCCTGTCAATATACTCTTAGTGACTGAGCCAGAAACACAAGCTTTTTCTCACTAGTTTATGCCAGGATCCAGTGGGATCACTACAACAGGACTATCAGGTCAGGTGGTACTTATTTTCTCTCCTCCCTACCTCCAACCACAAAGTTTGCTTTTTGCCAAAGCCACAAAAGTAGGCTGAGCCCTATTCTCTTCTGCAGAAGAAATCCATGCACAATCTCCAAAGCAGTGCTCTACAGACGAGAACACACTGGGCTCTTAAGTCATCCATTCACTCTTGAGGCAGCCATTACCACTGCAGCTCACTAATGTGATTTACAACAATGGGTCTTAAATCTTAACACGCCCTCTGAAATACTAGCAGTGAAGAGAGGACAGAAAAGTTGGCTGGATTTTTGTTTATCTTGCAAGGGAAAAAAAAAAAAAAAGAAACAACTCATCTTGGTCAGATAGAAATCATCCATCATCACGGGCAGTTAAGTTCTAGAATATCTTCCTCTGCCCCCCCCCCACCCCTGCCCCTGCTTATAGTGACTCTACTTTAATGACCCAAATGCTCCCCTGTCTTCCTCTGACCTGAGGTTGTAAGAGAAAGCTGAGAAGGCAAGCAAGACAGGCTCTAAATATTGTCTAACCAATAGCCCATTGCCTCTCTCTTTCTGGCAACACTCCAATTTTATTTGAGATCCAAGTCTAGGGAACTAAACATGATTGTTCCAGTTCCATGTGATTATCCCATTTCTCCTTGGCAAACATTTGCTTTGATAGTTTTCCTAGCAGCTGGAAATGAATCAGCAGATGGAGAAGTCTAGCTTTTCAGGGAAAGCTTTTCTTCTAAGATAAAAAGAACATTATGAGGAAATAACCCTTTGCCTCTACCTCAGGCCTCCACTGGAAAGTAGCCATGATGACTCTGTAGCCATCTTGGGATCATGAGAGATAGTTTAAGAGAATTCCATAAAAGCCTACTCAATGTTGAATTAAGTTTGGAGGGTGTCTACACATTTCTTGTGATTTCAGTAAACCTTTAATGTTTCTTTCTTTCTTTATTTTTTAATCTTTTATTTATTTGTTGGATAGAGACAGAAATCAAGAAGGAAAGGTTCAAATAAAGAGAGAGAGAACAGCTCTTCTGCACTTGCAATGCTTTCCCTCTGCAGGTGGGGACTGGGGGTTCAAACATAGGCCCTTGCACATGGTGTTTCATTAAATCTAATGAAATTTTAGAGATGGTCTTGATTTTCTTATAGTCTTATTATTAACTTTCCAAATACAGAATTTGTGGCTTCTGTTTAATACTCTTTTTTTTCTCTTGTTTTATGTTCTGCTTTTGCAAACTAACATGAGCAGAGAAAGTTACCAAGGCAACCACCACTAGTCACCTGTGAGGCCAAGCCTCCACAGGTATAAGCTTTCAAATTCCATGATTCTATCATTCCACTTGCCCTGGTGTTTACTGTCTTCAACTAACTTCCCTGCTATTCAACTTCCAATTCCCTTGATTTACTTTCTGAGATGAGTATTAAAAATATCTCCCATGTTGCCTATGTGCATTACTGTTTTCTTGCCTTAATTTCTTGATTTGTATAGTTATAACTAGCAGAATTGGCAAGTAAATTTATGGATTCACTCTTTTTTTTTTCCTTAACATACCTACATGTTTTCAAGTTTAGTATCACTTTATTGAGGGCATGTTGCTTTATAGGATTGTTGTCACAAAGGTACATTTTTCCATTTCTCCAGGATAGGTACCAGAACATCTCATTCACTCTGCACCAAATCCTTATCCTGTCCCACCTTAAGATCTTCAAGCACTGGGGAATGTTATGCATGTACAAACTATTGTATTTACTGTTGAATGTAAAACATTAATTCCCCAATAAAGAAATTTAAAAAAAAAAGATCTTAAAGCTCCATTCTCTCCTTTATACTCCTCCTTTTCCCTTCCTGAGTTCCCAAATTTGATGCAACAGACCGCAACACATTGAGGATTCCCCCTGTATTGTCTTTTGCTTTGTAGTAGCCAACATTTGGAAACAACCGAGTGCCCAAGAAGAGATTAATGACTAAAGAAGTTGTGGTATATACACACAATGTAATAGTACATACTTGTAAGAAATTTTGGCACATCCTTTTTTGCTACAACATGAAAGGAACGTGGAGGGAATCACGTTGGATGAAAATAAGCCAGAAGGAGAAGGACAAATACCAGGTGGTCTCATTCAAAGATTATAAAATGTACTCTTAGCTAAATTATACCCGTTAGTATTTTGTAATGAGTTTCTTAGTGACAGCCTCGCTTACCCAACAAGTACTAGTCAAAGAAATAAGAGAAGAGAACTTAGATCCCAAAATCCAACCTTTTAGCCACCACACCAATTTATGTCTAAACGGAATTCTATATAGTTCAAGAAGTATATAAGACATTCTCTAAGGCTAATAGTGGAGGAGAAGAAAGTTCTGGATTATCTTTGTCCAAAATTGAACATGCAGAACCTTCTATGATCTCTCACCTGAGAGAGCACCTGCTTTACCATGTATGTGATCCAGATTTGAGCCCCCCCCCAACAGACCACACAGGAGCACTATAGCACAGGAAGAAGTTTCAGTGCCATGGTATCTCCTCTTAGCCCTTCTATCTGAAAAAGTCCAGAAAGGTGAAGCCTCAGCAGCTACAAAATAATAACAATGAAAAACATAAAGTAAAATTGGACATGCATTTTAGTAAAATTCTGGCTTTGTATTTTCCTGAAGACTGTATTTTGGTCTCAGTAGGAGTGTCTTAGTTCAGATGGGACAATGGCAGCTTCCTGACATAAAACAAAAGAATCCGTTATATTTGCTCATAGGAATAGAAGAGACTTTTTAATAGTCTGTTAGGATTCGGTTTCTTGTGAATTATTGTCATTGAATTCCATAAACATCCCCTGTGTACAGTCTATTGTAGCACCTACTCTAAAGGTATTGTCAAAATGCTGGATAAAAACACACTCACCCTCTGCAAGCTATGGTTTTGCTTTGAAATCTCTGTAATTAACACATTCGTGTTCTAGGCACTGGGTGTTATTGAGTTCAAGGAAACAAAGATGTATTTCATTTTTTTTTTCGCCCTCTCCAGATGATTCATCAATTCCACTCCTCCCGCCTACAGATATCTAAATTTCAGTTTTCTGAGAAGCTACAAAGCTTGAACTGGCATCTATGCATTGAGTCAGAGGACACTGAGTGTCTCCACCAACAGTTGGGTATCAACCCTCTTAACCTGCTTTCCGGTGTAGGTGTCATTAACAATGCTCTTTGCCCCTGGGCACTAAAAGAAAAAGACTCAGTAACCCTACACCAGTAGTTCCACTTAAGTGACTACGTGATGCATAGTTATCTTTCCAGGCTATCCGGTGAAGGGAGTGAAAACATTTGCTTCTGTGTCTCTGTCCAGCTGGTTAAACCTTGTCAAAGTGGAGCTCCCTCTTCTATGAGGCTCAGTCCCTGACCTGTGTTAGGGAACAGCCGCCTAGCACTCAAGTTTGTGTTTGCTGGACTACAAGGCAGTAGAAACACCAGCAAGTCCATTTCTCACACACACACGCACACGCACACGCACATGCACACACACACTGAAATGCTCTATGTTATTCCACACCAAAATGCCGAAGTTCACTTATACCCCTGTTAATTGGGAGTGCAGTTCATCGCAATCTCCAAATAATGACTATAGAAACTTCATCACTATAGAAACTTCATCAATGTTTTGTTTTCTTTTTTGTTCAAGTAAATATATCAAGTATCTAACTATTCACTGAGAGTTTGATTAAAAGAGCTGTAAGCACTTTTTTTTTTAATGGTTTAGATCGCCTCTGGCTATCTTCTGGAGTCTTGACCGGTAGGTGCAGCTAATGAGGTTGAATATTCCAGATAAATGGAAGTCCCTGCAGAGAGAGATAATTCAAGCCATTCCCTATTTTATAATGAACATTGTAAAAAAAGAAAGGAAGGAAGAAAGAAAGAAAGAAAGAAAGAAAGAAAGAAAGAAAGAAAGAAAGGAAGGAAGGAAGAAAGAAAAAGAGAAAGAAAACATGTCTTCATTATGAGAGGAAGGAGCTACTCAAAGCAAGGTGGAGGAAGGAAACAGTTGAAAGAATTCTGCTCAAGTTTTTGCAGAGGGACTATTTTAAAGAGCTGTAACCTCAGCATTTTAGAGTGTTCTCTCACTGTCAAGTAGTCCAGCTCTTCCTGGCCAATAATTTGTTAACTCCAGATCAAAATTCACATATTTGAGGAAGCATAGAGACACATAGAAGAAATGGCTGGGGTCGAGAAAATCCCAAGGTCGTGTGTGTGTGTGTGTGTGTGTGTTTATTAAGATGGGTTCTGTGTGTGATCATGTGCTCATACACAACCCTGGCCTAAGAGCCCTTTCCTGAGAAATATCTGTAGCTACTGTTAGGTAGTATATGACTTATATTAACCAGACCCAAAATCACATATATTTTGTCCTGGGCTGGAGCCAGTAAGGTTACTTTTTTTTTGCCTCCAGGGTTATTTCTGGGGCTCAGTGACTGCACTATGAATCCACTGCTCCTGAAGGCTATTTTTACCCTTTTGTTGCCCTTGTTCATCATTGTTGTTGCTGCTGTTGTAGGACAGAGAGAAATTGATACAAGCAGGGGAGACAGAGAGGGGGAAAGAAAAAATAGACACCTGCAGACCTGCTTCACCACTTGTGAAGAGACTCCACTGCAGGTGGGGAGCTGGGGCTCGAACCAGGATCCTTGAGCTGGTCCTTGCGCTTCATATGGTGTGTGCTTAACCCACCCAGACCCCAAGAGGTTACCATTTTTTTTAAAATCAGTGACAAGTTAACTCTGGGTGCCCAGTTGTATTGCCAGTCAATCACCTTTTGAAGTGTAATGTTTCTATAATATTTCATAGAAGTGACTTTATTCACCTTCTCTCCTTATGCCAGGGCTCCAAGGATTTCACCACAGGCACTCACTCTGTCCCCCAGGCTTACACACCCTTCTGGTGAAAGAATGGAGGATACTTAGAGCTCCCAAGTAGCCTTGTATGCACCAAGAGGTCCTAACTACATTTCTAAACTTTCCAATCAGTTTTTTATGTAACTTGGAAAAAGAAAACTGATTCCATCAACCCATAGTCTGGAGTAACCAATGTCTACTCTCTGTGTTAAGTATGTTTCACTTTACGTGTACCCTAAGCATTTGCTTCATTAAGTTTGGAGCCAGGAGAGCTGGTTGTTTACTGATATCATCTTCCATGCTAGAACACTACCCACATCTAGGTAGCAATTACCTTTAAATAGTGATAGCCATATCTGACCCTCATTGCTGACAGTACCACTCCTGAGTCTCCTGTTTTTAAATTTAAAGATTCTCAAGGTTAAGCGCACACATTATATCATGCAAGAATCCTGGTTCACACCCCACCCCCGTCCCTATTTATAGGAGGCAGCTTTAAGAGCAGTAAAACAGTACTAAAGCTCTCTCTCTCACTCTCTCTCTCTGTCTGTCTCCTTCCTTCTCAATTTCTTTCTCTATCCAAAATAAATAAATAAATACAAAATATTAAACTTGAAGCCTCCCAGTCATCTGGTCTCAATTTAATTTATGCTGTAGTCCTCAAAGTTTTTTTCCATTAAACTCACTGCTGCTATCTCTCTGCTTTTCTTGATGTGTTAAAGTGGCCACCTTTGCCCTTATTTCCATGTCCTCATTCACATCATTTCTTCATTTAGAAAGAATACTGTTTATGGCTATGGATATGGATCAACCTGTCAACACCCATGTCCATCAGAGAAGCAATTACAGAAGCCAGACTTCCCCCCTTCTGCACCCCATAAAGATCTTTGGTCCATACTCCTAGAGGGATAAAGAATAGGGAAGCTTCCAGTGCAGGAGATGAGATACAGAACTCTGCTGGTGAGAATAATATGGAATTGTACCCTGCTAATCCTATGGTCTTGTCAATATTTCTATTTTATAAAGAAAAAAAAACATTTAAAAAGAACATAAAATAATTCAAAAACATACATTAAAGCAAACAAAAAAGAAATTAGGGGAAAATATTTTTTATTTGTTTATTCATTCATTTAAAAGAGAAAGGGAGAGAGAGAACCAGACATCTTTCAGGCACACTTGCTGTCAGGGAGATAGAACTCTGGACCTCATACTTAATGGTTCAACAGTTTATCTACTGCACCCCCCCCCCCAGGTACCATGTTGTTTCTGACCCTAGACTTCTGGTGATTTCGGCTTCATATCCACTGATAATGTTCACTCAAATATTGGACTGGGCCTATGCTAGTCACTCTACTTATAGAAACATGTATTATTTGTACGGTACCCAAGGAAGATAAGTAAATATCCATGCTTCACCAAACAAAAGACTATGTCTCAGGGAATATAGCAGATGCTGAGGTACCTCTCCAATAACAGCCCTCTTAGAATGACCAGGATGCACCCTTTCTGCTAAAAGTGCTGAGGACTGTCAGCCCACACTCTCCAGGAGAACTAGAGGGACCTATTTATCCCTCCTCAGAGGTGGCCTACTCCACCCTATTAATGTGTTGATAGAAGGATGCAAGCATTTGCTGCCTTTGCCTTACTTTGGGGCATATATCTGAGGGCTCATTCCCTGTCTGGGGCTTCCTGTTAGGTCAGCTATAGCAGTAGAACCTCACAGTATTATTACACTCTTTAGCTCTATTATGCCCTCTGGTCAGTCGTGCTTCACCTAATCCTTACTGGAGATGCTCCTGAAAGTGCCTCTTCATAACCATCTTCCACACAAACCTTACTGTCTCAGAGTTAATTTCCTGGGGAGATCAACTTGAGAAAGATTGCTGTATTTGATTAAAATAAATATCGAAGTAGTGGTAGAACTAAGATTCAAGAACAATACTGTTTCAAAGACTATGCTTTTCTCTTGGCTTTTCTTGCTCTAGTCCAAAGAAGACCTGGAGTCCTTAACTGACCTTCTAGAGCTGCCAGAGGTCTGAGATACATACTCATTGCTCCAGAGGTTGCAAAGCATGACTCAAGGGTCACTCTCACTTCACTGATGTGAGTTTTGCTTGTCGTGGGTTTTACTTCAAAATGATGAGCCTGCATTCTTTTTGTTACTGTCACAGGGCTTCCCTATTCTAAGACAAATGAGAGAGAGAGAGAGAATGAAAAAAGGCTACAACACCAAAGCTTCCTCAAGGTAGTGGGAATAAGACGACGACCTGGGTTGTACACATGGCAAAGCAGGCATACAATCAAAGCGAGCTATTGGTTTATTAGAAAAGTTGTTAAGCATTTTTGCATAGTTAAACATACAAGAACACATCATAACTTTTCCATTAACCCAACATTTTGCTGGCCCAATAAGTCTGCGAGAGAGAGAGAGAGAGAGAGACAGAAAGAGAAAGCAGTCTAGGGGCCAGGCAAGGAGTGTACTTGGTTTAGTGCACACATTACAGTGCATGAGGACCCAAGTTTAAGCCCTGGTCTCTACCTACAGGGAGGAAGCTTCACAAGTGGTGAAGTAGGGTTAAAGGTATCTCTGTCTCTTTTACTCTCTATTTCCCCCTCTCCTCTCAATGTCTATCTCTATCCAAAAATAAATAAATAAAAGATTTAAAAATAAAAGAACACTGAATATCACTCAAATATACGGATCCCTTGATGCCCTTGGAAAAAAATCAGCATAATTGGTCATACTAGGCCTGTATAGTCATATGAATTTAATGCCTGCAGTTGGGTCATGGCAGCCTCTTCAGACACAACAATTCCTTCTGTCTGAACTATCCCAAATTAATTCCTGACATGAAGACTGGGGACAAATTCTTCTTGCCATTTTGCTAGTCTGCTTTTATCCTGATAGTGGAGAAATAGTTTTCTATATGCACGTTCTTACAAAAAGTGAAAATTTTTTTTAAATAAAAGCTAAATCTAGAGGATTATTTATTTCAGGGAGGGGGGATTTGGGGAGATCCAGTGGAGTGAAGCGAGAATGAGAATGAAGCCTACGTCTGTATGTGAACAGAGTAAGCAAGTGAGTTAAAAAAAATCCTTTTTTTTTTTTTTTTAGTTATTTCTTTATCTTCCTGGCCCTTTGGAAATTTAAGGGGGGGGGGGGTTTTGTCACTGGTCTCTGAACAAGACCAAGAAATACTTATATTGTCAGATATTGTCCCTGGCTTAACATAAACAATCCCATATTTGGAAAGGAGTACAGAGGACGAGAAAGGTCTAGTGTTGCTTCTTCTGTGACATGATCTATGAACAAACCTCAAAGCTGCCCATATGCAGATATTTGTGTAAAATGAGAACTGTACTAGAGGACCTCCAAGATTCTGTCCAGTCATAAAATCCCAAGATCTATAAAGTATAATGTTCTATTTGATTAAACTTGCCCGACTAAGAAGTCTATGAGAACACAATTACGGCAGATATTTTTTTGTTTCTTTCACAGCAGAGAGAGAGAGAGAGAAAAGAAAAGGAAGATAAACATTGTATTCATATTGATAGGATGACTAGTCTCCAGAGCTCAAAGTCAGACCAGATGCTTATTCTATTTGCAATAAAGAGAACCTAATACAGACCACAGACACTCATCTAACAAGAAGGAAAGAAGCAAACAAGCAGAAACACATTAGAAATAGCAGGACTTGCATACAGCATGAAAGGAAAGTAACCACAGGTCACAAATGGAAAATGTCGTAACAATTTTTGGGGAAAAAAAAAAGAGTCAGAAATTAGTTTCTTCCAGCACCATGGTTTCTCATGAACAGAAAAGAGTGCTTGGGACATAGTCTGGAGGGAATTGAAACTCGCAACTCTGGAAAATCGATGAGCCAGGATGAGAGAAAGCCACAGCTTTTGAACCTGAAATTTCCCCTCCTACTGCTTGCTCTATGCTCCACTTCATTTCAGATTCCTTTATTTTCCAGAAAGTATTGAGAGATGACTGAGATTTAAATAAATAACTCAGAATTTGGCTAAGGCTTTACTTTCTCTTTAATTGATTACAGTGTTGTTGTCATCATTGTTTGTTTTTAGTTTTGTTTTGTTTTGGTTTGCCACCAAGGTTATCACAAGGGTTAGTTAACTGCCAGACTCCACTGGTCCTTGCAGCCATTTCTTTGATTGAGTGTGAAAGGTTTCCACTTAGGAAACCTCTCCTTCTCCGCCCCCACCCATGGTGGGGACCCGGGACTTGAACTCAAGCCCTCTCACATACCAGCACATGGACTCTTCTGAACGAGTCACTCCCTGGCCTCTCTGGTATAATTGTTTTAAAATAATTTTCCACATTCATGGAAAGAATATTGACATTTTAAATGATAAGACATTTAAAACTCTCTTGCAATGATGCAGATGAGTACTAATCAGCACACTGATGAGAAGATACATGAATGGCTAAAGAGCTATTTGGATAATAGAAACAATAATAATATAATAGAACCAACAGGAACCAAAAGAACTAACTGGATATGACCTGTGGATTGATATAAAAACAGAGAGTTGTACAGGTTATGTCCCAAAAGCCATTCACTTGTGGTAGCTGTCATTCAAATCAATACTAATCTGAGCATGTTTTTTTTATTTTTTAAATATTTTATTTATTTATTTTCCCTTTTGTTGCCCTTGTTGTTTTATCGTTGTAGTTATTATTATTGTTGTTATTGATATTGTCATTGTTAGGACAGAGAGACATGGAGAGAGGGGGGAAGACAGAGAGGGGGAGAGAAAGACAGACACCTGCAGACCTGCTTCACCACCTTTGAAACGACTCCCCTGCAGGGGGGGAGCCAGCGGCTCAAACAGGCATCCTGATGCCAATGCTTGTGCTTCCTGCCACGTGCGCTTAACCCACTGAGCTACCACCGACTCCCCCTGAGGAAATTTTTTTATAGTTAGATTATAGACATGATGTAATTTCTCATTCTAAATGCTTTAAAACACAATGGCCGGAGTTAAACACAAATGAATGCATGCTGCTCCTTTTAGTTCTTTAGTCCTCAATGTAGCCACATATAAAATGTTCCCATTGTTTCAAAACGCTATAGTCTATAAGCTCTGAGCCTTCTACCAAGTTAACTTTACTGATATTTCCTCGAGTATAATTTTTTAAGTATTTATTTATTTAGCTATTCCCTTTTGTTGCCCTTGTTGTAGTTATTGTTGTTCTTATTGCTTGTCGTCGTTGTTGGATAGGACAGAGAGAAATGGAGAGAGGAGGGTAAGACAGAGAGGGGGAGAGAAAGATAAATACCTGCAGGCCTGCTTCACTGCTTGTGAAGGACTCCCCTGCAGGTGGGGAGCCATGGCTCCAACCGGGATCCTTACTCCCCCGGTCGTGTATAATTTTAAACAGGGATTTGGCATATTTTAAATTGCTAAATAATGCCACAAAACCACATTTATCGTAGCTTAATGGAGGAAAACAACATACAGTCGAACATCGCAGGATAAAAGGGGGCTGACACCCCATGCAGGCAAAAATATTGGTTGAATTTTTGACCCCTCCCAAATTTATCTCATAGTTTACTTTTTCTTTCTTTCTTTCTTTTTATTTTATTTTATTTATTTATTTTTGCCTAGGGCTCCATGCCTGCACTACAAAGCCACCACTCTTGGCAGCCATCTTTTTTCCACTGTTGTTGTTGTTTTTGCTGCTGCTGCTATTGGATAGGACAGAGAGAAAGAGAGAGAGGAGGGAGAGACCCAGAAGGGGAAAGAAAGATACAACACCTGCAGACCTGCTTCACCGCTTGCGAGGCTCTCCCTGTAGGTGGAGAGCCAGTGGCTTGAACCGGGATCCCTGAGCTTCACACTATGTGTGAGTGCATAACCCGGTACACTACCACCGGGCACCCATAGTTTACGTTTTATTAAAGTCATAAAGATAATATAAACAGTTAATAATCTTTTTTGTATGTTATAGGCATTATACTTAGATCATTTTTTCATTTAAAAAAATATTTATTCTCTTTTGTTGCCCTTGTTGTTGTTATTGCTGTTATTGTTGTTGGATAGGACAGAGAAAAATGGAGAGAGGAGGGGAAGACAGGGGGAGAGAAAGATAGACACCTGAAGACCTGCTTCACCGCCTGTGAAGAGACTCCCCCAGCAGGTGGGGAGCTGGGGGATTGAACCAGGATCCTTAAGCTGGTTCTTGTGCTTTGTGCCACCTGTGCTTAACCCTCTGCACTACCGCCCAGCACCCAAGATCATATTCTTAAAATGATCTAGAATAAAGAAAATGCTACTATGAAAATCATAAACACAAATACATATTTACAGAATTGCATGGTATTTATTGATACCATATGTTTATATTTTCTGTTTATAATAAAAATCGACCTGTAAGTAAAATCAAGCAAAACCATGCTATTCAAAGACCATCTGTACTGACTTCTGATTCTAGTAAATATCTTGGCAAAAAACACTATTAACAAAATGTAAGTCAGAGGCTATGAAGATAGAGCGGAGGTTTAATCGTCAGACTTCCATGTCTAAGGCTCAGTAGTCAAAAGTTCAATGCACTTCACAACTGGAAACCAGAGATAAGTAGTGCTCTTAAAATTAAAAGTAAAGAAAATGATGTGTTGTGGCTTAGGAGATGGCATAATGGTTAGAGCATCAGGCTTGCAAACATGAAACCCTTCACTTGCAATCAGCTTCAACTGTGTAGATATTTGAATTTGCAACCATGGCTTACTATGATTTTTTTTTAAGATTGATTTTTTTATGAGAGATAGAAAGAGGAAAGACATACATAGAGAAATAGATTATTACCCTGGCAGATACAACTCCAGGAATTGACATTGAACCCAGGCCCTTGTTAATAGCAATATGCATGTTTAACCAACCAGGTGCCCTACAGGGCCCTGCTCAATCAGAATTTGCATATGTGACAAAGTCCCTGGTGACTGGTGTCTACATTCAAGTCTGAGAGACCTTCCCACTTCTAGCACCTCATACTCAGAGCCTCCATTATAGTTTACCCTTCTATACCCAGAGCAGACTTGTAAAAGGCCCTTTTCTGTTACCAAGACAGAATGGAGTCTGGGTTTTTTTTAAAAAAAAAATGAGAAAGAGAGCAAGCAACTCAACACCAGTTGGGCCCTGTCTGAGTAGACTGTAGAATCATGGCACATGACAACTTACATAGCTAAGTCTACACGTCCCTTGTAGGGTGGTAGGGGTGTTTCATATGAGGTTCAAAGGAAGGTGAGGCCAAAGAGGTGCTTGATTTAGATGCAAAACTTAAGGAGGCTCAAAAATATTGCTTAAGATAAACATACAATAGTACTTTAATGCATATTGCATTCATCATCAACAGTTTACGGCATCATTGTTAGTGTAATAATGCTTTAGTACAATAATATTAAAATGACAAATTATGGGACTGAGTGGTGGTTAAGTTACATCACACTGCCCAAGGACCCAGGTTCAAGCCCCTGGTTCCCACTTGCAGAGGGGAAGTTTCACGAGTGCTGTGTACGTCTTTATTTTTTCTTCTCTGTTTCCCCTTTTCCTTTTGATGTCTCTGACTTTATCCAAGAAATAAATAAAAAAATAAAACTAAAAAAATTATACAAAGATAACATAATGAATAAACTCTAGCATTTACCGCTCACTGTCCCCTTCTTCTCCTAATCATCTTTCTTTCCCCAAGAGTTTTATAATTCATTTCATCCTTTTATTCATTTACACCTCTAAAGTTACTGAACGAAATGCAAAATTTCAAAATATTAAAGAAATTCTACAATAAATTCAACGTTAGTTCTTAAGATCCAGGTGGATTCTAGATGCTTCGTCCTGTAGGCTAAAAGTGGACACTAACATTGTGATATGTCTCTGACACAATAAGGAGTCATTCTTTGTCCATACCTCAGCCCCATTCCTGAATGACAAGCCAGGAGCTGAAACTACCATTAAGGAGTTTGGCATTGTTGTATTCTTCTTTGTTGGAATTTCAACATATCTATAGGAGAGAATAGACTGGAAAGAGGCTCCTGGTAAGATGGCAGAGGTGAAGGTAGCTGGGAAGCTGATATTGTGTTTATTTACCACACTGACTTCCATTTGGGGATTAGAGCCTGGGAGTTCCCCTGACTACAAAAAAGAAGAAACTAGAGATGGGAATAAATGAATGACTACAGGCATGTTTCAGTTCCTTTCTGGTGAAAAGCAGCTACAAGCCTGGGAGTATGGATTGACCTGCCAACACCCATGTTCAGCAGGGAAGCCAAACGATTCACCTCTGCATCCCATAATGATCATGGGTCCATACTCCCAGTGTGATAAAGAAAAGGAAAGCTATCGGGGGTGGGGGTGGGGGGGTGGGATATGGAGTTCTGGTGGTGGGAATTGTGTGGAGTTTATACACCTCTTAAGCTATGTTTTTTGTATTTCCTTTTTATAAATAAATTTTTTAAAAAATGTAGCTGCAAATAATAAGGAAATGCTAGGTTTTTTTTGTTTGTTTGTTTTGTTTTTTTCCCCTCTATGCAGACTGGAGCCTGGAAGGAAGAGCTGAGAAAATATGCCCAGAGGATAGTCCTGGGGAGGCTACTAGTTGACCCATCATGGCATGTATGCCTAAACCATTTCCCATTCCTTCCAGATGCTTTCTGGGTTCCTACAATACTCAGTGGTTTTGGAAGCAATTGGCTGAGTATGAGGTGAGCCAGACAGATTGGAGTTTCAGTATCAGAGCCAATCATGACTTTTGTTAGCTAAGTGTTTTAAGTAAATATTAGTATCATTTCCAGATTCAAGCCCCTTGTCTTTTTGGGAAAAGTATGAAATCATACCTATGAGATAATTTAATTGGTGCCTTAGCATGAAACCTGAAATGAAAAAAAAAAAAAAAAAAAAGATGGGGGTAACAGAGCTCCCTCCTAGCCAGCCAGGAATAATTCTGAAGGACAAAGACCCTCTGTTTTATCTCTGGTGCTGAGGAATAATTAACATTTGCATTACAGACCTAAAGTTTCAAAACATTTTTTCATTAAAACCTTTATATCTTATTGTCTCCAGCATCCTGGTGAATTAAGAAAGTCAAGAAACATTATCACCATTTTTAAATGTAAAAACTGGAACAACTGGCTTTTGAGTCCAGTAATATTTCCAATACTCTGCCTTTCTGTTTTGTAAATAATAGGGATTATCATACATATTTGTTGAATATACAATTTCAGAGACTCAGAGGCAAAAGTCCAAAATACAGATGCTGTGTTGAGTATTTTCCCCGTCTGATAACAGGTTATTAAAAGTGCTCAAGGTAGACAGATGCATCTTTAAATAACTATGCCAACACAATCACTGGCATGACTTCTTCTGGATGATTCACTTAGAAATGATACTGGAGGGAGTCAGGCTGTAGCGCAGCGGGTTAAACGCAGGTGGCTCAAAGTGCAAGGACCAGAGTAAGGATCCCAGTTTGAGCCCTGGCTCCCCACCTGCAGGGGAGTCGCTTCACAGGGGCTGAAGCAGGTCTGCACATGTCTATCTTTCTCTCCCCCTCTGTCTTCCCCTCCTCTCTCCATTTCTCTCTGTCCTATACAACAATGATGACAACAATAATAATAACTACAACAATAAAACAAGGGCAACAAAATGGAATAAATAAATAAATATAAAATTTTTTAAAAAAATGATACTGGATATATAAATACTAGTTGCTTGCATACATTCCTTCTTGACCCATGTTTTCACTGGAAACAAAATGTAATGTAACTCATAGGGAAGTGCCCAGAACATTGAACTATTGATAGTCATCAATGGTGCAAGCCCTCTGAGTGTGTTTTGTCTTGACTTTCCTGTAACAACCTTTCTTCCACCTGGATGGTCTGAGCTTTATGAGTCCATCTTTCACAAACACTTTGGAAAGACTGAGGCCATTCTCTGGGTCAGTGCTGAATTGAAAGAGCTACACATCAGTTTGAATCAGACTGATTATGACTCCTCTGAACCTAATTGGCAAAACCTAACCGCATTCATGTTTTATTAAAAGCAACTTTCATTACACAGGCAGTGCTGTCAGAAAAAATAAATTACATCTGTAAGTACTTAGGTATAAAATTTTGCAGATAAATTCCAGTCATCTGTAATTTTATATTAGAAACTGTTTTTTCAATACATGCTAAAACTTTGTTCATCGGTATTAAACATGCTTTACTTACCACTCTCAGGATATTTATAGGATTTGTAATATAACTTTGTTTCTTATTCCTCCTCCTGCTCCTCCTCTTATATTCTTCTTCCTTTTCAATTCCTCCTCCTCCTCTGCTCCCCCTTCTTCTTCTGCCCTTCTCCTTTTTCTCCTTCTCATTTTCCTCCACCATCTTCTTTGACATACCAAACTATTTTCTGCCAGCTTTATTTTTGGCAACTTCCCTATGCCCTTTGGAAACTATAAATTGGTTTGCATTTTTATATTTGACTGTTTACTATTCTTCTCCTAGGAATAGATCCCAATTCTTTTTTTTCTTCCTGTCAGTGCTAGGTGTTGGCTGCAAAGCAAGTGGGTTCTACCTGGAAATACAACAAATGATTTACACAACCTTATAGGGGAGGAAATGTATACTTTCTGCATTTCACTTTGTGCAACAATCCCAAATACAGTATTTAATTTCTCTCTCTAGAGAGCTTTTGCTGATGTTACCAACAGGATTCCTCAGAAGTACCCTTTCTTAAATTTCCCCCTAATTTACAACAATGTGATTTGGGTATATTTGTCACAACCACCATATTACAGGAGTAGAACTTTGTATTTCTGTAGAATGCTTTCACAAGCAACAAACACTGACTAATAATAGTAACTTAAAAACAAAACTCGTTCTTTTGAGATGATTTTACACTGCGAATCACTACGAGGGAAATATAGAGAGTTCTCATATGCCCTCACCTAACATTCTCTAATTATAATACTTTTTTTTTTCAAATATGAGAAATTCACAGATTCAGTGCTACTATTATATAGACTTCTTTTGAGTATCACGAGATTCCTCATTAATGTCTTCTTTTCTGTTCCGGGATTTAATCCAGGGTTTCATACTATATTTCTTTTTCATTTCTTCTTGGTCACCTCCAATCTGTGATGACTATTATGCTTTTTGTGAGCAGGACTTTTTTTTTAAGTGCAGACCAGTTTATACTGCCCCCAAAGTGTGTGTGTGTGTGTGTGTGTGTGTGAGAGAGAGAGAGAGAGAGAGAGAGAGAGAGAGAGGGAGAGAGAGAGAGAGGGAGAGAGAGAAGAATGTTTTTGCCATAGACTTTACCAAGTAAAATGCCATTAAGCTTATGGACCTCATTTGTGTCTCTGATGGTGTAATATCTTATCACAGGTGGTACTAAATTAAACCATGTAGTTAAGGAGAGACTGCCAACTCTCAGCACCTCCATCACAACTTTATTATTATCTCTTTCACAGTAATGGCAAAATTAGTAATTATTCCCATTGCAATTAAATATTTTTTGTGGAGAAATATTTCAAGTCTGCATGCATCTCTTATTTCTTCTCTGATTTTTATGTCTTAACATTCATTTGGTGGCATCTGCAGTGGTGTTTGCAGCAGTGTTTACTGTGGTATTTTAAAAGTGAGTTTCTGTTTCCTTTCTTACTTGTTACTGTTTTTTTTTCTTTTTTATTTTTAAGAAAGGATTAATTAACAAAACCATAGGGTATGAGGGGTACAATTCGACACAATTCCCACCACCCAATCTCCATTTCCCACCCCCTCCCCTGATAGCTTTCCCATTCTCTATCCCTCTGGGAGCATGGACCCAGGGTCATTGTGGGTTGCAGAAGGTAGAAGGTCTGACTTCTGTAATTGCTTCCCCACTGAAAGTGGGCGTTGACTGGTCGATCCATACTCCCAGTCTGCCTCTCTCTTTCCCTAGTAGGGTGTGTCTCTGGGGAAGCTGAGCTCCAGGACACATTGGTGGGGTCTTCAGTCTAGGGAAGCCTGGCCAGCATCCTGATGACATCTGGAACCTGGTGACTGAAAAGAGAGTTAGCATACGAAGCCAAATAAATTGTTGAGCAATCATGGACCCAAAGCTTGGAATAGTGGAGAGGAAGTGTTAGGGGGTTACTCACTGCAAACTCTAGTGTACTTCTGCTTTCAGGTATATATTTTGCAGTAGTTTACGGATACGTGTGAACATATGCTCTCTCTCACAGAAACTGGTATATATCTAGGTTTTGGGACTTCGTTAGAAAGTGAACCACCTGAGATGAAATTAGAGTATACTATGAAAGGAAAGGTCTCACCCGAGTAATGAAGTTGAAGGGTTGTCATTCTACACATGAAGTCTCTGGACACAGTCTGAAGTGAAGCACGTTGAGGTGGCAATCGTTGTGTTGGTTAGGTTGTGATCGGCAGATGCAATATTATTTGATATAGATTGGGAGAGGCATACGGGAAAGTGGGCCCTATCCAATGGTTCCAGGACTGGGGGAAGTAGAGGCTCTATAGTGGAAATGTGAGGTTCCTGCTGTCTTAGGGTTCAAAAAGACAATCGAAGCAACCCAGGTGTCCAACAACAGATGAGTGGCTGAGAAAGTTGTGGTATATGTACACAATGGAATACTATGCAGCTATCAAGAACAATGAACCCACCTTCTCTGACCCATCTGGGACAGAGCTAGAAGGAATTATATTAAGTGAGCTAAGTCAGAAAGATAAAGATGAGTATGGGATGATCCCACTCATCAACAGAAGTTGAATAAGAAGATATGAAAGGGAAACTAAAAGCAGGACCTGATCAAATTTTAAGTAGGGCACCAAAGTAAAAACCCTGTGGTGAGGGGTAGACATGCAGCTTCCTGGGACAGTGGGGGGTGGGAGTGGGTGGGAGGGATGGGTCACAGTCTTTTGGTGGTGGGAATGGTGTTTATGTACACTCCTAGTAAAATGTAGTCATGTAAATCACTAGTTAATTAATACGAGAGGGGGAACATTAATTGTATGTCTCGAAGTTTTTTAAAACACAAACTGAATCTTTTCAATATATAGGCTGTGTAATTGATATGCAGACGCTCTCAAAAGCCTAGACCAAGTAGATCAGAAGCAACCAATAGCACAGCTATATACAAGATACTGGGTACTGTACAGCAAACCCTAACAAAAGGACTTTTCAAAGTTAACCCAATTACCAAATAATGTGATGATAACATTTTTTTTTTTTTTTTACTAGAGCACTACTCAGCTCTGGCTTATGGTGGTGTGGGGGACTGAACCTGGGACTTTGGAACCTTAGGCATGAGAGTCTCTTTGCATAACCACTATGCTATCTACCCTCCGTCCAGGTTGTTCTTATTGTCAACAGAACTTTATAGTTCCGGGCTGACTTTTTGATATAGAAAGGGAGTGGGGGAGATACTTCATTACTGAAATTTCCTCCAAATCTGTGGGCACTTGAGTTCAAACCTGGGTCACAAACAGCAAAGCAGGTGCACTGTCTAGGTTAGTTATCACATCAGTCAGTGATTATGTTATGCTAAGGTGTGCTCAGTGGGAAAAGGTGAGGTCCCCCTTGCTAAGCGAACATGATGAGGAGACTTGTCCCACCTGTATACCCCAAAGTCTCTTACATCATTTGTAGGGTGCAGTGTACAATCAAGGCACCAACAGAGCTATCACATCTTGGGAAGTTTTAGAGAAGAATTTGATTCAGATCTCAGTTGTACTTCCAGTATTTCCTTGTTTTGTGGCAATATCACTGCAATCTTCACATGGCATTCATTCTATTTGCCAAAAAAACAAAATCCATATTAGTCAAGGTTCTCCAGAGAAATAAGACCAATAGATAATACATATACAGAGACACACAGGTGTGCCATAAAAAAAAAGGCCTCATGTTGTTGTAAAAGCTTCCTGGAGAGTATACCTACTGTCATGCATGAAACCCAGATTCAAACTTGTCAACCACTGCACTAGAGGAATCTTCACTGTTGTGTTATCTCCATATCTCTCCCTCTGCTTCTCTGTCTCTCCCTTTCTATCTCAAAAAGTCAACCCCAGCAACAATAACAACCACAAAATATGATTTTTTTTCAAATGATAATTGAGAAAGTTGAAGATTTTTCAGTCAGCAAACTAGAATTTCATTGGAACTCACCTAATGGGATTGTTCCAGTCTGAGTCTGGAGACCTGAGAAGCAGGAGAGCAGATGACATAGGCTCTCATTTGAAAGCAGGCAAGCTTCTTAGCACTCAGGAAGAGTAGTTTTTCTAAAGTCCTACATTCCACAGTTGTGGAAGAAGAGCTCCCTCTTTCTGTCCCTTTTTGGTTTAGTCTGATCTTCAATTGATTAAGGAAGGTAATATACTTTACTCAATCTCAAATAAAATGCTAGTCTCATCCAGAAGACCTTCACAGACACACTTAAAATAAAGCTTGGTTGAATTTCTGGCATGGTCCTATCAGAATGATGTAGATTAATAAACACAGGCCTGCTCCTGTGAGTGTGATACACTTACATGTCTTTAAGTGAAACTTAACCTCCAGATAAAGACAATAACAGTGTTAAAATCCACAGAACATGAAACAACTATTCTACAGACAACCAGAAATGCACTACCAGAAGAGGTAAAGTCTTTGACTGATGCTCACTCCTTGAAATTCTGTCATTTAAATACCATAGTATGTAAAGTCAATACATCATATGATAAGAGAATAATGTCTGTTATAATAAGGTACATGGTAAGTTCATTCCAAACAAGTCTTTGTTTTATGACAAGGGAAGAAAGCAAAGACACATATGCTCATAACAAAGTAAGGAGGTCATGATAATCACAGACTTTGTGTAACTGACCACATAGTGAGCTGATGTTTCTTAACCACCTCTTTTCACTACTCATTACATATTTGCAAATATCTCTGCTGGTTCTGATTCATTATCTGATAGAGTGATCTATACTTTCATTCCTGAAGGATCTGGGCAATTAGCAATCTTGTGTGGACTGAGTAGCTTTTCATAGACCTTAATTATAGAGATGCCCTATGGGGGTCTCCTGTATTTAGATATTCTCTTCCTTTTTAATTAATTTTTATTTTATTTTTTTATATTCTCTTCCTTACTTACACTACTGAGTAATGTCCAATTCCCCCATTGGTAATCAAGATGACCCCTCCTCCCACTCATAACAGTAACTCTCTTCTTTTCTTGTTGATTCAGAAGCATGAAGAGCCCAAAGTGGCCAAGTGGCAGTTTTAATTTCCAATTCAATGGAATCTTTGTTGTGTCTACTAGTGGAAGCATTCCTCCCTATGGAAATAAGACCTTGAGGTCAGAAGAGCATAATGTCATAGGAATGGAAGCAAAAATTTTGCTAGTGGGTCACTGGGGGTCATAGTGAGTGGTGACATTCCTATTTCCACTGCTTGATTTCTGGACCTATGATTCCTGCTTATAAGAGAAATAGCACTATGATCTTTTCTGATCATTTTTCTCTAGCACATTCCCTAGTCCATTCTATGCTAGAACTCCAGCATTTCTCTGTTAGTGGTAAGCTATAAGCTGAAGTTCACTAACTAAAAGTCTTCTGGAAGAATCATGCCTCTGTACTCTCCTCCACCCAAAAATTGCCATTTTGTTAGTCCTGCAACTGAGTTTTAGTAGGTCAGCCCACCATTCTGTGAAAACAGCTCTTTCAACATGTGGAAGAAGATGGTGAGAAGCATGAATCCATGAGTTTCCTTGATGGTGTGTGGAATGCTGTGTAGAATGCCATGATGTTGACATTCTATATAAGTCCATGGTTGGTAATTCTGGAAAAAAAAATTACATGTAGAGAAGGTGAGAACAAAATGTTGCCTCTTTCACAATGGAAGTGGCTCAATGTAATTAATCTAGCACAAATTAGCTGGCAGGTTGGGCATACAGCAATGATGTTCATCAGGTCAGCTTTAGTGAGTCTAGTCTCTAATCCTCTCACTGTGGCTATTTTAATCTTTAGCTTATTGGGTGATGGGGTGGCTAGAGAAACTGTTTGACTGGAATTCACAGGGAAGGTCACTATAGCCACTTGAATCTGAATAGTCTCCTGACTGAGACCATCTTTTGATGAGACACAAATTACTTCATATTTTCCTCCACTCAGAGAAGCCTTTTCAGATGTGTCTTCCTAAAATGTTTTTGTCACAAACTGTCAGATCATGCTCTTTCCAAGTCTCTGAACACACAGGCAAAGCAATGACCACATTCAATGGATTGGAACATAGTCATATATCTGGCAATTTCATCTTCCATGTAATATGAACACCCAGGTGCATCACTTAGAGTTCTGCATACAAGAAATGTTTTTCTTCATTTCCATCTTTGGTGAAGTCCCAAAGAAGACCTGTAGTGTTGCAGCTGTCCACTTTAAGGGGTGCTAGCATCTTACACAGTACTATTTACTAAAAATTTTAAAAGCCTGTATTTTCTCTTCCTCTGAAAACTGATTAGACATCATAGGAGGCAACCCTTCCCCCCCCCCACCCAACCCCCCAGCAATGGTGCTGCTGGTGTGAAGAACATGGACATCTGGTCTACTTCTCCTTGTTACCTACTTGTTACTTCATGTACTTTCAGGACCTGTCTGATCCCTGTCTACCACTCCTACTGATAACAGAGGGCTGCTGTGCATACCTACTTTAATGGTTGTGTGAGGTTATTTGGGGGGGGGGGGATGGTTAGGCAACACCAAGGTCATGATAGACTACTCAGGTGACGTAGGTTGGCCCTTAAAAACCTACATTTTCTACTGTTTCTCAAAGGGGGAATTATCTGTTATCTGTGGGTGAGGGGGCTCTGCCTCAAACCCTGTAAGCCTGCACTACAATTCATTTTTAGTTGTTGTCAAAGGTTCAAGTAGCATCCTTATCTTCCATAGATGCTTCAGGTATGAAGGGATCTCCCAGGTTATGTGACTTAAATGGCAGCGTCACCTGTATCCACTTGAACCTGTTGCAGTTTTCTCTCAATCTACCCTGTTACGACCCCAACAGGAGTTTGGAACTATTAGCATTCAAATGACATCACCCTGAGGTAGGACAAACAGAGAGGGGAATGTATAAAAGCAAGGGACTTTGAGCATGTCGCTCTCTTTGGCTACTGCTTCTCCTAGTCAGAAGCATCCCTGCAGAGGTGCTCCAGGTATCTGTCACGGCTACTTCTCCTGGAAACTAAACACTTGTGACTCTGCTAGCTGGTAAACTTATAGACCCCTCTACAGCCATGAGCAACCTTTACCAGAGCTGATAATTGTTTATCTTATGGGACTCAACTTTTGATAACTATACGCAGACTTTATGGAACTAGAATACTCTTAACCCTTGATGATAATTGCTTATTATGCCTTTTACTTGTTTCACCATAATAAGCCTTGCATTGTTTAAACCCCGTTCCCAGCTCCCCACTATGAATCCTTAAGCGCCACAGCCCCCAAAAACTATTTTTAAAGCTAAATAACAACACTACCCCTACCCCAAACTAGAGGTTTTGGGGAGGGAGGCATTTAGCAAGCACACCCAAATGAGAAATATATATATTTGGCTATAGGGAATGCCAATGCCAAGTGCAACATTGCATCAATGCAACCTTCCCCCTTAGAACAAATTGTTCCATGTGCTCCATAATATTGGAGATTTTTGCTCAGGTGGACAGCACTTGAATTGTTGTCAGATTTAACTCATTTGGCATGCCAATCAATATCTTACCTACACACATAGTGTGCTTCCTTCTACTTGTTCACTAGATCCAGTCAGCACTATGTTTTTGATACAAAGGACCAGCATAACATTTTGTAGAAGGAAAAGATGATCAAAATCTCTTGTGAATGAAATAATGGCATGGACTGCAAAGTTCCTGTATACTTCTGAGAGAGGATATAAGAAATGTACTTCTGACCTGCTAGTAACAATATATTTCTGTTGGGTCTTATGGACAGGGATGGAGAAAAGGCCAATTATCAGGACCATAGCTTCAGATCAGGTACCAGAGTATGATTCTCTCAAGCAATTAAACCACATCAAGAAGAGCAGCTGGAACTGGAGGTACCATGTGATTAAACTTAGGATAATCTGCTCTCATTCTTTAAGCTCTATTTGTCTTTGGCTCAGACGAAATGGACAAGGGCTGTGGGAGTCATCACCCCTTCCATTGTCATCTTTCAAGATGTTGATGGTGGCCCACATCTGTACAATTCTTCCAGAAATGTGGTATGACTTTTGGCTTACTGTTTTCTCAGTTCGGGTCATTCCAGTGACTCCCACTTTGCCTTTTCCACCATAAGATTCCTCCTTCCACAGCTGTGGAAATTCTACCAACTGTCAAGCATGTCTATTCCGGAACTGGGAACATAACCACAGGATAGTCTCCCTATAAAATGGACCCGAGCTATAACTCCAATGATAAGATGACCTCCATAAGTCCCTACTTGTAACAGCAGTATTTGGGGTCTCCCAGAATTTATGCCAGCTCAGAGTTAGAGTTTCTTACAGATCCTAGAAGTTCTGCTTACTTCCCTTTCTCCAATACACAGTTATCCTGGTAAAAGACCATAGATCTTTTTGGAAAATGTGTGACAGAGATCAACAGGATGCATGTTTGGTGCTTGAGGACCTCCCTCAAGTGTACTTCCTCTTCACTCAAGAACTCTGAGTCTGCAGACTGACCTGTCTGGAGATTGATCAAGGAGCCCTGACTGATTTTTTTTTTTGTGACATGGGTTCCACTTTTGATCACCTGATTTAGGATTTTGCTGCTTAGACAAGTCTAGGAAGAATTCAGTTGACCTCCTGTCTCACTGGCAGGAACACTGCCTGCCTACACTACAGACCCTCAGAAGTCAGACCACTCCCATCACTGCTAAGATTCCACAGGCGAGCAGCTCTTGCCTTTGGCTACTGAGTACCCCCATTTAGTCCTGCTATCTTTAAGTTTCCCAGCACAGTGACTGCAGTCCCACTGTGAGATCTGGCCCATGGAGAAAAGCCATCATACAGCTTTTCAAGGAGGAAGTTCCCCTTACAAATGCATTGCACATAGACATGATGAGAGGTTTGTCTGCTTTGTCCATCTGAAGTCTTCCCTTCAAGACTGGCTTCCCTCCAAATCATCATGTCCCTCTAGGAAACCCTGTGTTCTATTGCCCCACTTAACCAAACCTTTCCTTCCCCCTCTGCAGAACGAAACAGACAATACTGATACCTCCCTCTTGGGGCCTCTGATGGTGTCTAACAGACATGATACATTTGTCTCATCTCCCCCATCCATCCAAGGTAGCAATCCTCTATTTTGTTTTATTCTACTTTATTGCCACCAGGGTTATCACTGGGGCTCAATGCCTGCAGAATGAATCCACTACTCTTAGTCGTCATATTTTCTTTTTTTTTTTTTCAATTTGATAGAGGAAGAGAGGAATTGAGACAGACACTGTAACAGACAGATATAGCACTGCTTCCCTGCTCCTGAAGCATCCTACCTGCAGGTGGGGACCACAGTCTTAAACTCTGGTCCATGTGAATGGTAGTGTGTGCACTGTACTGGTTGTACCACAGCTCAGTCCCTTTATTTACATTATCTTTGTTTTTGGCATTCAAGGCACACCACCTCCCAAATGAGAAGGCTGGATTTTGAGAGCAGAGCAGCTCAGCTCTTTGGCCTGTCCCAAGAGAGGAAACAGCAGGCCTCATGAAGATCCTTTTTTCCCCACAGCTGACTGTGGGCTCCCCTGATCTCCTTCCATCCTGTGAAACATGCACGTTCTGGTCTTGGCTTCCTCGTGTAGCTATGACGCAGCGGGACTACACATGTGCTGCTGTGAAATGTGAAATCAGAGCCAGGCGGGACCTCCCCAGAGAAAGGCTGCCTATAAATCGTAAAAGAAAAAAAAAATCCTTAAATGAAAAGCTAAGAGGCACAGGGTTGCCTTGGGTTAGGGTTAATTGGGTCGGGTACAAAGAGTTTTATGTTCATAACTTACTGTCCATCTAGCCTCTTCCTGGTTTTCTGAAAGTTATTTTGCCTGCAGGCAAATTTCTATTTGCTTTTCTGACAATGGTCTATTTGAAGTTGAACTCTTTTTAGCTGTTGGGAATTTGGAACCTGCTCAGTATCTACCAGATTTTCACTCTCTGATGGATCTGTTTCAGATGGCTGATGGATGGAATTTGAGTGTTTTGTTGTTGTTGTTGTTGCTGTTGTTTTGTGTATTTTAATAAACCCTTCTTCCTGTAGAAAATTGCTTCATGTATATTATATTTCTTTTGCTCTTTTATCTTTTTCTTTTTTAAAATTTTTTTACTATCTTTATTTAATGGATAGAGACAGCCAGAAATCAAGAGGGAGGGGGGTGATAGAGAGGGATAGAGACAGAGAGACACCTGCAGCCCTGCTTCACCACGTAAAGCTTTCCCCCTTCAGGTGGGGACCGGGGGCTCGAACCCGGGTCCTTGCATATTGTAATACATGTGCTCAACCGGGTGCACCCCACCCGGCCCTATCTTTTTTTTTTTTAATAGAGGCAAAGAGACAGAGACAGACCACAGCACCAAAGTTTTCTTCAGTACTGTGGGGGCTGGGCTTGAACCTGGATTGTGCTCACACATGGCAAAACAACACACTGTCCAAGCAAGCAATTCTGTGGGCCCTGTTCTGCTTTTTTAAAGCCATCGAATGAATTTTTTTTTATTTTTTGACTGTTCCTTCTCAAGTACATTCCCTACATCATTCTCTGCTGTGTCTCTGGCTCTGTATTTCAGTGTCTAAATAACGGTTACACATTCAGATTCTGTGTTCAGCTAGACCTGAGTTTAGTGCTCTGTGCCTGATATCTGTATAAACTCTGTGGACTGAGACCAGTCACTTGACCTCATTGGGCCTCAGCTTCCTGATATGCAGAATGGTTCTGACTACTAGTCCAGACATTTGTGCAGAATAATGAGGTCATATACACAAAGTGCTAAGATATGGCAAGTAGTCTGTACACTAACAGTCACCATAGAATATTCCATGGTATATTAGGTCAGAGTCTCTGAAGCTAAACAAACCGGGTTCAAATCCCAGCTCAGTATTGGGCCAACCTGGTAGTTCTCCGTTCTTCGCTTACCATTGTTGATTGCATTGCTACATAGTATTACATGAGACTTGGAGAGCGGACATGAGAGAAATGCTTAGAGCTATGCTTGGAACCTAATAAGCAATCAGAAAAGTGTTAGCTATTAAGAATATAGACAAGTAGTAAAAAACAGTTCGCAGCTGCAAAGCTGTCACTTTCTAAATAACCTGCTCATAATAAAATTCACTTTTCCCTTGAAATGAAACTTACTCACATAACATTTGAATCACTCATTTCCCCTCCATCTGCAAGGGCAGGTTGTCTGGGCATCTAGAAAAAAACAGAAGAGGCAGCAGTGACAAGAGCTTTATGAAATATCACCAAAGAAGTTACAGATTAGACCTTCCACCATTTCACAAACCAAATCTAACCAATGCTTCATCTGGATTGGAAAAAAAAAAAAAAAAAGGACAAAGTCATAGTGCCTTCCTGGTACAGTTAAATATTCTCTCTCTCTCTCTCTCTCTCTCTCTCTGATGAGAATGGTGGTTTAAAGTACCTACAAAAATAGAAAGAATTTTTTAAAATGTCATAGAGAGAAATAAGACTAAGACATCATGGTACCCTGGAAGAAATATTTGAAACACTTCTATGGCAGATTTACCAAGTCCTGATTGCTATCCAATTTTTCCCTCTGGGAAATTCCCTTCTATCTTCCAATTTGATGGCTGTTGAACTGTTCTAAGTAGATTTCTGTTCCTTGCAGGCAAAGAGGCCCTATGAAGCCAATTTTCAGTATGAATATGTTATACAGAGGGGCACTGTCATCTCTTGAATCCCTCTGGGCTGCTAAAATCACTTCTCAGCAATTATTTGTTCAGTGAATGGTAGACATATGTGTGCACCCACAAAGATAAAGTAAGGAAACACTTAAATGTGTGTGAGCATACTGAGGATTTTCCCCACCAAAAGAATAAACTCAGGCTATAAGATTTTTTTTTCTCTTGCTGACTCTTGACAAACCTCTAAATGGCCACATTTTCTCTAATGTGGGTATTTGCTTAAGTGAAGTCCATGAGTGAGCTTTGTTCTCCAACTAGAAACAGAAACAAAAACAAGTCAAATAGACATTAAGCTAGGAAATAACACAAAATGCTCTCATTTACAAATGTTTAATTTCCTGGAACTCTTCCTTCATTCCTCAAAACCAGAAAGTGACGTTTGCTAGGGAGAGCCACTGGGAAGAGAGAGTTCCAGGATTAGTTCTCACTATGAGTCATACCCCAGGAATGACAAGGAGAGGCAATCAGCAAGATACTTCAGAACATGGGAGACTGTCTGTGGACTACCTAGCTCCAGGTAAGAGTCCTCAACTCTGTCACTGTGAACTTCAGCCAAATTTGCACTCTTCTCTGACTTCTGTTTCTCTCTCCTTAAAAGAAAAGTTTGGATGTTTTCATCTGTTTATGTCTCAGCAGCCTCCCAATGTCCTCGGCTTTGCCCAGCAGACTTACCTGGGTGGGGCATGAGGATGTTAGGGAACTTGTCTGACTGTTAAAGGCCCCTGAAATTTTTGTATGGTTCTGAAACCAATTTGCATGACACTTTGCTCAGCCACCAATGACTTGGAGACTTTCAACATGTGGTGAATTGAGACACAATGCAAATAGGCATTATCTAACAGACTAATAGTAATTTTGCCTCCTGCCAAGGTTTTGCCCTGATTTCTGAGAGACAGATGATCAAAGTACAATTTTCCAGGGTATAAAAAATAAATACCAGTCCTCATTGTGCAGTGGTTACTGCTAACTTTTAAGTTAGATACTTACTAATTCCAGCTGAGATGCTAACTATTTGCCTCCCCAAATCCCAGACTGTGGGTATAATGGGGCTATTTAGACACTGGCCTCAGAGGCTTAGTGGGATAATTTATGCAAATCACAAATTCCTTTGATTACACAACTGATTAATAATCAGTACACATCAGAATTAGACTCTTCTTTTGACACTTAAGGTCACTCAAACTCACAGCCCTCATAGTCTCACACAGTCAGTGGTGGTTTGGCATGGAACCTTTGCTTTTGCTAGAAATTGAACACCTTTTCTTGACTCTTGACACAGAAACAACCAACACACACTCCTGAGACCCGTGATTTGAGTCATGGGAAGAGGGATTGAAACTACTGAATTGTTTATCTCCTAGTCCTTATGCAACATCTTTCTCACTATTTTTATGCTTTCTGTTCCCTTCCCCTACTTCAGCCTCTTGTAGTCCAGCTCTTTGCTCAGTTTGGCTATTTCAGTTTTGGGTTGAATGGTCTAGACAGGAAGAAGAAAAAAAAAATGCACAGTGTGCATAGTGGCCCTGCTCTGGGCTTTGCAATTACTCTAATAAGGGTATAGAGACATGGGGCAGATTGAATACGGGGCTTCAATAAATAATCCAGCTAAAGTTTTTACCATGGAGTTTTTACATAGTAGGGCTCAATAAAAATGTCAAACTAGCATATTATGACTATATTGTATAAAATGACTGATTTCTTTATCTTTTACACTCTTGATCTTTTTTTAATTTTTTCATTTATTTATTTTCCCTTTTGTTGTCTTTGTCTTTTTAAAAAATATTTACTTATTTATTCCCTTTTGTTGCCCTTGTTGTTTTATTGTTATAGTTATTATTATTGTTGTTATTGATGTCATCTTTGTTGGATAGGACAGAGAAAAATGGAGAGAAGAGGGGAAGACAGAGAGGGGGAGAGAAAGATAGACACCTGCAGACCTGCTTCAGCGCCTGTGAAGCGACTCCCCTGCAGATGGGGAGCCAGGGGCTTGAACCAGGATCCTTACACCTGTCCTTGCACTTTGAGCCACGTTTACTTAACCAGGATTCCCACTCTTGATCTTTCTTTTAAAAAAAAATTTTACTAAGAGCATTTGTCTGGAACCAGAGAAAAATCCTTCAGCTAACTTATAACAAAAATAGGAAAGATAGTTCTGCCTAATTATGGTGGGTTTCTCCAGCCCCTGACAATTTTTTATCATATATCATCTTATCATGTGTGTGTAACTCATAACTATGAAATCTCGTGGTATCGAGTTTAATAGTTAATAGAGTTTATTAAGCCTTGTTCATATTGACCAATTCTGATCAGGGCACGAGTTTTCATAGATGAATCCATCACCTGAAAGTTTAGGTCCTGTATAATACATTTACTGACTTTTCTATATTTTTCAATGCTGGTTTGCAGTAAATAGTCCAATATATCTTTTGGAACTAAATAATATATGTCAAGATGGCTGACCTCTTGGAAGAACTCTCTTAGCGTCAGACACATGGGCGGAAGAAGAGGAGGAGACAGAACTAAGAATTTTTTTAATATTTATTTATTTTCCCTTTTGTTGCCCTTGTTTTTCATTGTTATTGTAGTTATTGTTGTTGTTATTGATGTCATCATTGTTGGATACGACAGAGAGGAATGGAGAGAGGAGGGGAAGACAGAGAGGGCAAGAGAAAGATAGACACCTGCAGACCTGCTTCACCGCCTGTGAAATGACTCCCCTGCAGGCGGGGAGCCGGGGGCTCGAACCGGGATTCTTCACCAGTCCTTGCACTTTGCACCACATGCGCTTAACCCACTGTGCTACCGCCCGACTCCCCAGAACTAAGTAGATGAAGGGAAGAACTAGTGGAAAGGCCAAGAAATGTAGATGAATAAAATAGTTTCAAACAATTAAAGGGACAGAGATTCTGGAACTCAAGAGAACAAAAGGAACAGCAGTAAAGATATAGATGGTGTAGGAGGAAAGAGCTAAAGCATGCTAGTCATGTGAAGATATCAAATCTCAGCTCTCCCTCTCTTGGAAGTCATATCATTGAGCTGTATAACTTTGGACAAATCACTAACTCAGGTTCACTCACAATTGAGAATAGTATGAAAGGGACCAGGTGGTGGCATGCCTGGTTAAGCACACACATCACAGTAAGCAAGGACCCAGGTTCAAGTCCCTAGTCCTCACCTGTAGGGGGAAAGCTTCATCAGTGGTGAAGCAGAGCTGCATGTGTCTCTTTGTCTTTTCTCCCTCTTTATTCTCTCTTTTCCCCTCTCCTCTCAAATTCTCTCTGTCTCTGTCCAATAATAAATAAATAAAATACATTTTTAAAAAGAGACTAGTATGAAATTCTGGATTGATAAATGCTTTATAGAGATTGCTACTTAAAGATTCATGAGAAAAGTTTCCAAAGAGTTTTATCAGAAGAGTACAATGTATCTACTTAAGCTAGGAGCACAGATACCACCATTAGGGGAAGGGAAGTTGTTTTCTTTAAAAATCTCCTTGTGAACCAAAGGAGATTTCAGCTGTAGGAAGCAGTTCTTAAAGGTTTCAAGAAAATAGCTTTGTAAAGCAGATCCAAACTTCCGTTCTTCTCACTGATAAATCTTAGAGATCTGTCTATTGAGGCTTTAGAAACAACATGGCTTACTGCTTTAAAGGGTCCATCTTAGTAATGGAGATTTGTCTAGTAAGACTTTAGAAACAAAATGTCTTACTAGTATAAAGAACAAGAATCTGGAGGCTTCTAGCAGCTAGTGTTTAGTGCCTGAGTTAGGTATGAGCGGAAGGAAAGAGGCCAGGAAGGCGCGTTCCTGACCCAGGGGATGAAAGATGGAAGTAAATCATGAATATGATCCCCACTGAAGCTGAGAAAGAGCCTATTAATGTCATGTAATCAATTTCAAAAAGATACAATTGCACTTAGGGTATTTAAACCTTGGAGGTTTAAACTAAATCATACTTGTCACATGCACACAGTGTCACTAATGAGCTTATGTAAATATTTAATCTTCTCTATTTGCATTACTCAGTCCAGTCTACTGTACCAGCCTTTTCTCCCAGCTTCCTCTAGCACCATACTCCAACCTCATAGATCTGCCTGAGTTTCCAGAACTCACAAGGCAGTTTTCTGTTTCTACATTTGCATATGCATTTGCTGCTATGTGGACTCCCATTTTGGCTTCCTTTGCTACGCACTAAAGATCTATATACATCCTTCTCGGTTCAGCTCAGATACATCTCCTTTTCAAGAAATCTGCGGGAGCTAGTTTCCATCCTAGTAGAATTTTAAGTTTCTTCCTTTATCATACATTGCTGGCACTCTATAATCCTAAACATTACATCTACTGACTGAGCAAACATCTCGGAAGACTCACTGTGTGCCACTAATGGAGTTAAGTGCTGCATGTGCAGAGGTACATAGGAAATCATCACTAGCAGGGCTGAGTGGTAGCACTTCTGGTAGAGTGCACATGTTCTAATACTCAAGGACCCAGATTCAAGCTCCTGGTCCTCACCTGTAGGAGGAAAACTCTGTAAGAGGTGAAGCAGTGCTGTAGGTAACTCCCTATCTCCCCTTCTCTGTCAATTTTTGACTCTATCAAGATAAATAAACAGAAAGCTAGAGAGAGAGAAATGGAAGGAGAAAGAAATTATAATTAGCAGCCCAGGAGGGGACAGACACAGTGGATAAAGCCTTTGATCTTCAGGCATGAGGCCAGGAGTTTCATCTCCAGAGTGATGCTTTGGTTTTCTCTCTCACTAATTGATAAAAAATATCTTTTAACAAGATATTATGATTACCTTTATTTCTATAGATAGTTGACAGCAAGTATATTTTTGTTGTTTGTTTTATATTCTACTCTCAAACAATTCATCTGTAGGTGTAAATAAATTCTCAATATATTCTTTTTATGTCTGTGTCAAAACCCTACTTTTGCCAGTTGCCATATTTTGTAAGTAACAGAACAGTGATTCAAACTAGGTCAGTCACAAGTTAGACTTACAGGGGGCCTGTTCATCACACATCTGGTAGAATGTGTAAGTCACCAGGCACAAAGACATGGGTTCAAGACCCCTGCTCCCACTTATGGGGGGGGGAGTTTTATGAGCAGTATTCTAGCTAACAGTACTCTAGCTAGCTAACTAGCTAGCTCTCTTTCACTCAGTTTCTTTCTGTCTCTTTCAACATACACAGAGAGGAAAGGAAGAGAAAGGAAGGGAAAGGAGAGGAGAAGAGAGGAGAGGAGAGGAGAGGAGAGGAGAGGAGAGGAGAGGAGAGGAGAGGAGAGGGGAGGGGAGGGGAGGGGAGGGGGGAAGGGAAGGGGAGGGGAGGGGAGGGGAGGGGAGGGGAGGGAGGGAGGGAAGGGAAGGGAAGGGAAGGGAAGGGAAGGGAAGGGAAGGGAAGGGAAGGGAAGGGAAGGGAAGGAAAGAGGGAAGGGAAGGGAAGGGAAGGAAAGAGGGAAGGGAAGGGAAGGGAAGGGAAGGGAAGGGAAGGGAAGGGAAGGGAAGGGAAGGGAAGGAAAGAGGGAAGGGAAGGGAAAGGGAAAGGGAAAGGGAAAGGGAAAGGGAAAGGGAAAGGGAAAGGAAGGGAAGGGAAGGGAAGGGAAGGGGGAAGGGGAAGGGAAGGGAAGGGGAAAGGGAAGGGAAGGGAAGGGAAGGGAAAGGAAGGGAAGGGGGAAGGGGAAGGGGAAGGGAAGGGGGAAGGGGAAGGGAAGGGAAGGGAAGGGAAGGGAAGGGGAAAGGGAAAGGGAAAGGGAAAGGGAAAGGGAAAGGGAAAGGGAAAGGGAAAGGGAAGGGAAGGGAAGGGAAGGGAAGGGAAGGGAAGGGAAGGGAAGGGAAGGGAAGGGAAGGGGAAAGGGAAGGAAAATCTAGGCTACTAGAAACAATAACACTGGTGAGAGACAGAGGAATAGAAAGAGTGAGAGAGAAAGGAAGAAGTGAAAAAAGAAAGAAGAAAAAAGAAAGAAAAAGGAAGGAAAAAGAAAGAAAGAGAGAGAGAGAGAAAGAAAAGCCAATTTATCACTAGAAAACACCATGGACCAGAAGGAGATAATGTGAAATGAACAGTGGGATCTCTTCGTGTTGATTTGTACAGGGCTTCTAGAGTCTAAGATCCACAGATACAGAGGATAGGTGATGTAGGTCTAAAAGAAATTAGATGGAGACTGTGAAGGAATTGAATGCCAAGCTAAAGGATTTGAACTTTATTTAATAGATAATGGGAAACCATTAAAGGCTTTAGAGCTGGGAATGGAGTGACAAGATCAAATTGCACATTTGTCATTGAATAGAGACTTTTATTAGAACCTCCACAGATAGAAATACATTAGAACTCCCAATCCAATCTTCTGCTATTCCATCTTTGTTAGATATAAATTCAAATATATATATATATATATATATATATATATATATATATATATATATATATATCCATCATTAGAAAGTAGCATCATGACAGCTATTAAAGTGGCAACTATACTATAAACCACTAATTCCCCACAATAAAGGGATTTAGGAAAAATGGCAACTAACACTTAACCTCAGTATTGAAGATCAAGAAAGAATAGTGGAGATGGTGTTACATTACAGACATTCAACATCTTTGAATATTTAACAGATAGGTTTGTGGGTCCAGTACTGGTACTATACTGATGATCCCAGAGAAGATTAAAAATCTACACTTGTATGTGAAATTCTTTTTATGTTGGTCCAAATTTTTTTTTCATTATATAGGATAAATAAACCATATCTGAGGGCTACCTTTTTCCAAAGAACTATTAGCCCGAGAACCTTTGGTTCAAGATAAGAGAAAATGCAAATCTGGCTAACTGGATACTTTTACTCTGTGATCTTTTCACAATTTCTGTTAAAAGGACTAGAAATAAAAACAAATGAAAGGGGGCTGTGGCACACCTGATTGAGTGCACTCATTACCAAGCACAGTGTCCCAGGTTCTAGCCCCTAGTCCCTACCTGCAGGGGAGAAACTTCAAGAGTGGTAAAGCAGGGCTGCTGGTGTCTTTGTCTCTCCCTCTCTTCCCCTTCCCTCTCAATTTCTTTCTCCTCTATCAAACAAAAAACAAGAAAAAGAAAAAAAAAAAAAGCAAGAAAATAAATTTAAAATGTCTACACACAAGTATTCTCAGGAAGCCACAACGGAGATTTTAAGAGTAAAACTTTTCAAATGCAAAATAAATAAAGGTGAAAAACAAATCAACAATAGGCACATAGAAAGCTCATAGCAGCTGTGGATAAATTTTCACATTTGGATCCATTAGCTAGGAATCTAAGTGTACATTTTACTTGACATTTTTCACTAATGCTACTTTTAAAAATATTAAGATTCAACACAGTGGAAGGAGTCTGAGAAATCAGACTTAAAATGACTAATTTATAACATTTTTAAGTGTGTAAGTATTGTTGATAGCAGCTTTATCGCTAACCTATTGCCAAATAATGCTTCTTAAGAAGCAACTATAAAGTAACAGCATCACAATGCGATAAGCACTTATTTTTGCACTCACAGTTTGGCAGCTTTTGTTTGACCTTGCTTGTGCTTTGCAGGTTTGCTCTTTTCCACATGGCTCACATTCACCTCATTACATAAGACTCTCAGCACATGCATATCCTTATACTGGCCATCAGAGTAAAGGTAGAAATATACAAGTCTGGGAGTAGGGCGGTAGCACAGTGAGTTAAGCACACGTGGCTCAAAGCGCAAGGACCAGCTTAAGGATCCTGGTTCAAGCCCCTGGCTCCCCACCTGCAGGGGAGTCGCTTCACAAGTGGTGAAGCAGGTCTGCAGGTGTCTGTCTTTCTCACCCCCTCTTTGTATTCCCCTTCTCTCTCCATTTCTCTCTGTCCTATCCAACAACGACAACATCAATAACAACAACAATAATAACTACACCAACAATAAAAACTAAGGGCAACAAAAGGGAAAACAAATAAATAAATGTAAAAAAATTTAAAACTTTTTTAAAAAAGAAATATACAAGTCCACATGAAGCTTTCCATCATTTTAGTAGAAGGCATGTATACAGAAAGGCATAGGAAATTTTAAATGTTTTATTTTATTTACTTATTTTGGATAAAGACAGAGAGAAATCTAGAGGGAAGAGGGAAGCAGAAAGGGAAAGAGAGAGAGACTTGCAGTACTGTCTCATAGCTAGTGAAGCTTTCCCCCTGCAGGTGGGGATGAAGGATTTGACTCCAGGTTCTTACACACTGTAATATGTGCCATCAATCAGGTGAACCCAGCCTCAGACATAAGGAATTTTTGGACGCCATCATTTACAACAAAACTGAAGACATATTGTATATCAACCAATTTGGAGTGAAGAAATAAATCAGGGGACCCACCCACCCCCCACCAGTGGAATTTATTACAGAAGTTAGCATTATAGGTGGATTTTTTTTGCAGATATATATTAATTTCTTTATTGGGGGATTAATGTTTTACAGTAAATACAATAAGGATCTTTTTTCTTTTTAAGTATAGATTTACACCTATATATACCTACATCAATAGGTGGATCTTAAAACCTAGTTTGGAAAAAACATAGAACTGAAGTTAATAAAAATAGATCAAACTCAGTTCTTCTCTTTGTGTATGTTATTTATACCATTGGTAAAATCATAGAAAGAAAGAAGAAAATTATGATCAGAAAAGTCAATATATTGAGGTTGTCTCTTCTGGGTGTCCTAATCAGAAAGGAGCTGGTGACATGTTCTCTTCTCTCTCTCTTGTCCTGGCTTGGAGTTAGTAGGGCTTTGAAATGATATGTAAGCTGTGTGTTTGTGCTGTATAGTTTCTCTGTTGGAATGCTCTACTTCTGTATAGCAGACTTTTAAAGTTCAAATTTAGATCAGAAGGAAAAAATAAGACGTATCCATGGAAAGCATACAAATTTGCAATTTAAAGGGTGTGACTAGGAGAACGTCAGGGCTCCCATTTTTCCTCCCTCTGGTGACAGCAGAATGAACATAGGTGAATCACTACTCAGACTTATCCTAAGCAGATAACAGCATACTTAAGGGGTGCATGATGGTGATGATGATGGAGATGATTATGATAGTTTGTTTGTTAATTAGGTTTGTGTGTCGTTGTGTATATTTATAGCATCTATCAAATACACAATTTTCTTCAAATCATTTTTTTAAATTTATGATTAATAGTGGCTTACAAGATCTTAAGATTACAGGGTATAATTCCAAATCTGACCCATGATGATAATTATGATGATAATGATGATGGTTTTAATGCAATTCTGGGATATTATATAACCATTATACTCCTGGTGACCAACACTTTCATTCTTTCAATTTTAGATGATAGATAGATAGATAGATAGATAGATAGATAGATAGATAGATAGGAAAAATACACACACACACACACACACACACACACACACACAGATCAAGGTAACAAAATACTGTCTTGTTATTCATGGTATTGCCATATGGCAGGACTCACACCCAGAGTTATTACTGGGTAAACTATCTTTCAGCCTCATATATTATTTTTTAAGATCTATTTATTTATGTATTTATTTCAGAAAGAAAACAAAACTGGTGAACCCAGCATCATTCTGGCCCATGTAGTGCCACTAAGAACTAAGCCTCTGACACATGTGAGTTTTACACTCTACTGTTGATCTACCTCCCTGGCCTCTGGGTCTTTTTTAAACTGTTGGTAAACTGGCTACCTACATTCCCCACATGAGTGCAGCCATCAGGTAATTGTCCTTTTCTTTTTATTTCACTGAACATAAACACTCATTTGGTCCCAAGTAATAATGTATATGTATATGTATATGTATATGTATATGTATATGTATATGTATATGTATATGTATATGTATATGTATATGTATATGTATATGTATATGTATATGTATATGTATATGTATATGTATATGTATGTTAATAGCAGAACAGGGGGAGTCAGGCAGTAGCTCAGTGGTTTAAGCCCACATGGCACAAAGCACAAAGGCCGGCTAAAGATCCCGGTTGGAGCCCCCAGCTCCCTACCTACAGGGGCATCCCTTCACAGGTGGTGAATCAGGTCTGTAGGTGTCTATCTTTCTCTTCCCCTTTCTGTCTTCTCCTCCTCTCTCCATTTCTCTCTGTCCTATCCAACAATAACAACTATAAAACAACTAGGGCAACAAAAGGGAATAAATAAATATTTTTTTAAAAATAGCAGAACAGTTCCTCTTTGCTATAAATCCCCATAACTTATCTGGCTAGTCATGTGTTGATAGGCACTTAGGTTGTCTCCATATCTTGACTATTGTGTATAATGTAGCTATGAACATAAGAGTGCCTATGCTGCTTTGAATAAGTGCTTTCATGTCCTCTGGATGGACAATGGTGATTGGGGCACGGAACTTTGGCAATGAATGCAATACATGAATATGTAGTACTATACATTTGCACATATCTGAGTATAATATACTCCTGAAAATTTATACTGTTTTAAACCACAATTTTAAATCATATATTTTCCTTATTTTACTGCTCAGCTCCAGTTTTTGGTAGTGCTGGAGACTGAACCTGAGAACTTAGAGCCTCAGGCATGAAAATATTTTGCATATGTCTCCCCAACCTTGTAAACCACTATTAAATCACTAATTTAAAAAAAAAAAATCACTTAAAAAAAAACAAAAAAAACCCTGGTAACTAGAAAGGAAAATGTAATATTTTGACATCACAATAAGGTAAAGAAAACTGGGGGGCAGGCGGTGGTGCACAGGGTTGAGCACATATATTATGAAGTGCAAGGGTCCTGGTTGGAGCTCCTAATTCCCCACCTGCCCCTGAAGGGGGTCACTTCCCAAGTGGTAAATCAGGTCTGTAGGTGTCGGTAGCATGGTAGCATCCATAGCTTGGTGGCCAAAAAAAAAAGATATAAAGCAGAAGGATTGTTTAATAATCAGGAACCTAAAGATAAAAATATAGCAGATGAGATTTGGGTTCTCCATTTTGGGAAAATCTGAGAAAGTTGTGCTATATATACACAATGGAATACTACTCAGCTATTAAGATTTATGAACTCACCTTCTCTGACCCATCCTGGATAGAGCTAGAAAGAATTATGTTAGGTGAGTTAAGTCAGAAAGAGAAAGATGAGTATGGGATGATCCCACTTATTAACAGAAGTTGAGAAAGAAAAACAGAAAAGGAGACACAAAGCAGAAACTGAGTTTGGAGTATTGCACCAATGTAAAAAAAAAAAAAACACCTCTGGGGGGAGGGGGAGGGTAGATTTTTCAGCTTCATTATAGGGGGTTGGGGGTAGGGACACAGACATCCCCCCCCTTATCAGTGGAAGAGTGTGAGGTGGCTGCAGGCTTTGACTGAGTGGGCATTTGGGATCTGTGTGAGAATGATTTTATCAGAATTAGGTGGAGGTGGGAAGTGGTTGAATTCTAGGTCTATAGCACATTGGAATAGTAGGTCAAGGTGACCCAGCACAGTGGAATTCTGGGGTCCAGCAGAGAGTATGAGTTGCTAAAATGGTGTCCAAACCATTAAAATAACTAGCTTGTTTGAATCTTTGCTGTCTGCCAACACTGTCTTGAGTGTTTTACATGGAAGACTTGAATGAATACGTAGCCAACATTTGCAGCAACTAGGAACAAGTACTTTCCCCGCCGTGGTGAAAGAGGAAAAAAAAGAAGGCAGGAAGAGAATCTAAGAGTCTGAGGTGGCAGATAAAATATTGGGCTTTTGGAAAAGTCATGACACATTCTTGCATAGAAAAATAATACGTCATGGCTTTTCCGACAACCCAACTGAATGAGCAAGAACTGATGGTGTTCCTGAGCTAGTACATAAACTTGATCTGAATGATGACTGGAGGGAGGCTAATAAACAAGAAAGGCAAAGGTAGGTGCAAATATGATGACTTGACTATCTTTACAGTTTTATTCTTTACAGTTTTATTCAGTGGCTTTGTTATTACATAGATCTCTCTCTGTTTCTCTCTCTCTCTGTCTCTCTGTCTCTCTCTCTCTCTCTCTCTCTCACACACACACACACACACACACACACAATTTCTTTCTCTCTTACTTTCAGAGGTAAACAGAAAACTTTCTTTCCCAAATGGTGCTGTATCGTTTTCCTTGGTGCTGTAATGTTTCAGAGCATTTGCCTCAACATTTACCATCTTCAGCACAGAAAACAGAAATTGATGGAACATGTTGTCATCTAAGGTTACGCTGCCATTTCCTAGGCTACGGGAAGTTGTGTTTGGGCATGTGAGTTCCTTTCATCTGCTTTTAAAGTTGTCATTTCTCACTAGGAAGAGAGTCACTGGAATAACTGTGGGGAACAGGTATACCCCCTGAAACCTTTCCCACCCTCTCCTCTCTGCCTCAGCTGTGAAGGTCCAGTTCCCTCCACTTTAAAGAGAAGGGGAATTCTGAGGAGAACCTTGGGCTGGTTTATTTTTAATTGTTGACCTCCAAGGTCTTCTGTTTGCATCTGTTTATTAAATCAAGAGCTCAGCTGTGAAATGCCCTTTATGATGTCGTTTTATTGGTGGGCCATTCAGGGACCCCTGTGCCACACAAACAGGATATATAGATATATATGTCTTTTTTTTTTTTGCAGCCCACACTCTACACCCCACTTTAGGGGGCCCCAGAACAAGGGAAGGGAGGATGATTTGTTTATGAGCTCTGAATTCATTCATTACTTGGTGAGGAGCTGTGAAATGTAAATCACACATTTCTCAGGACAATCCCCCCACCCCCCAGCCTCCCCATGCCAGCTTGAGCTCATTTGGAAGTTGGAGGTGTGATGTTCCCCCTTAGAAGGAGACTGTTAATTTTATTGACCAAATTTGGAAAATGGGAGCTCCAAAATTAAATGGAGTCTTTGGAAAAGAAAAGAAATGAACATTTAGGTTTCTCAAAGTTATTGTAGGAGTTTGTTTTTGCCCCCTGTCTGCACCTTCACCTGACCCCCCCAAAAAAAGAAAAAAAAACTTCATAATGCTGGTGCTGTTTATGGAGAGTGTGAAGGTGTGAAGTGAAACTGCTGTCTGGTCTCCTCTTTTCAGTTTCAAGAGATTTGATCTCTCTGTGACAGGTTTGTTAATAGCTAGGATAGCAACTTCATATTAAATGCTGGGCTCCCTGTTTTAAAAAGACCATTTCCCGAAATGCAAGAGATCACCCTCAGAAGTTCATACTATTATTGCTCACATATAAAAATGCTCAAAGTGTTTTTGGTCACTGGCCCCAGTGCAGAAACTCAAAATCGGATTCACCCTGACTCTAGAATGTGAGTACCTTAACCATTGCTCCCTCCTGTGTCTCCTTGCCATTTTTGTATAAATGAAAGAGTATGTGTCCTGATGCTTTTGAGAGAACTGAAGTTTCTGACCATTGCCAAGTAGCTCCCACATGCAAATTCTCCCTTGTTTTATTAAAAACAAACCAAAAAAAAAATGAACTTGCTGAAATAGTTCAGGTTACATGCTGACTCTAGACCAAGTCCAAAAGGAAACGTATTCTGCATATTAATTGTAGTCCTTTCATGTAAGAGACTCCAGCTTACTTTTTATTAAAAAATATATATATGAGTCGGGCGGTAGTGCAGTGGGTTAAGCACACGTGGTGCAAAGCACAAGGACCAGCATAAGGATCCTGGTTCAAGCCCCCGGTTCCCCACCAGCAGGGGAGTCCCTTCACAGTAGGTGAAGCAGGTCTGCAGGTGTCTGTCTTCCCCTCCTCTCTCCATCTCTCTCTATCCTATCCAACAACAATAACAACAATAATAACTACAACAATAAAACAACAAGGGCAACAGAAAGGGAATAAAAAATCTTGTAAAAAAATATATATAGGAGGGCAGGGAAGATAGTATAATTGTTCTAAAAAATTTTAGGCTTGAGTCTCCAGGGTCTCAGGCTCAATCTCCTGCATTACCATAAGCCAGTGTTCTGATAAAAAAATAAATAAAAATAAAACAGTAAGCAAAGTAAAATAATATAGGATAAATTGTTTTTCTTGATGGAAATATGGAATAGCAACATTCACAGATATCACAATAAAGATTTCAATTTTCAAAAAAAAAATGCCATACACTGCCCCCCACTCTGTCAATTTTTCCCTCATAGTCAAACACTGAATCCTCAAGACCTTTAATTTCAAAGTTCTTCCTTGGGGGTTGCTGGGGCCCTGGTTGATCACTCTTTCTTCCTGCCAGGAAAGGGTAAATTCACACAGAGTGAAACAGATGCCGGCAGGCATTCAATCTGAGGTGGCAAAGCATGTTGGGGGGTCAGCTGGGGTGTTTGCCCACAGAAGAGTGGGTCCGTGTCAATATTTGGACACAGAGGAGGCCTGGCTGATAATTGTTCAGGCTTGTCTTGAATTGGGGTTTGGAAACATATTTTTACCATGTTCCTCCAAGGGCCTTTTCCTCTTCCTTAGGGTGAAGTCCATTGAGGGTAATTTTCTTTGGAGAGACTTCTGGTCAGGAGGCAGTGGAGAAAAAAGGGGAAAGATTCAGAATATCACAGTGTGATATGGAAAAAAAAAATTAACCCATGTCACAAAAGCCCTGCCATTGTGAAATGTTATTGTGGGATGAATGGTAGGAACCATCTGGGCTTCTGTTAATGACTGGGGGCCCCTCTTTGGATGGTACAGATGCTTCTTTTGTTATTGGTGTGATCTTGTAAATAGTTAAAATATTTACCAAGGCACCTCCGAGCTGGAGCGATCCCATTTTATTATTTATACCTTTTCAGAGGGACAAAAATGGAGGTGTCCACTAAACGTGATGGATTAGGCTTATAAACAGCCATTATGGCCGTCAAACCTCGAATGTCAGCTTCTCCTTTGTGTCTGCGCATTTCTAAGCTAACCAGTGATCCATGCATAAGATAGGAGGTTAAGAATGTGCAGAGAAAAGGAGTATGGGCTGTGAGCAAGATGTATCTTCTGCTGATTAGAAATACAGCTGTAGAAGGTGAAGGGGACCCTGGGCAAAAGGCAAGAAAAAGTGACACACTGTGTGTGTGTGTGTGTGTGTGTGTGTGTGTGTGTGCAGAAGATAGGGAACTAGGTATGCAGAAGTCTTCTGCAACCTGACAAGCTGCATTTCAGTTCTCACCATTTGAGATTGAAAATCTGCAAAGCCTCTACCTGCCAGTATCCTTCAGCTGTTTCCTAAACCAAGGGACTGCAGCTGGCTTTTCTTTCTCTAAGATAAACATCAGGAAATGCAAAAATTAAATAGGTTTTGTGAAGAAAAAGGATGGGCCTGCCTGGGTAAAGAGGCTAGAGGAACAGCCAGCAGGTATCAAGGCTTGTGGGCAGCAGGGGGCTCTCACCCATCTTAATTAGGTTAAAAAAAATCCTAAGGGGGGGAGGGGTGTGGGTGACCTGTTTTCCTGTGATCCTTACAGTGCATCCAAGTGGGCAGTAGTGATTTGTTCCCTAGAGATAAAGCAAATACTAGATAAAGTGAGAGCTAAGGAAAGGTGATATGTTTAAGTCAAACCATTTGTAATTTATAATGGGATACACTGTTGACTCAATTAAGGGATGGAAACTCAGTCACTTTTCTTGCAGGTAAAAGGGGAAAAATGTAAATTGCATTGTTGTTGGTCTGTGACTGCAGAACATGTATATTGGAAATAGTTTCTGGAGAGAGAGAGAGAGAGAGAGAGAGAGAGAGAGGTCAGATTCCATTATATTTTGACTCTTAAATCTCAGCTCTTTCCACCTCCTGGAGTTCGTGGCTCATTTCCCATCCTATCACAAGCCATGCTTGCAGCTAAGTTCCTTGCTCTCTGAAAGAGAAGTTGTAGAATTAATAAGCAAATGGGCTCCTGCATTATTTTACACAGAATTCGTCGCCAGGCAGCTGAAATGCCACCAAGCAACTCAACACGTAGGTTAGCACTTTCATTTTAGTAAAAGATTTCCTAGCCGTCTCCTTTAGTGATTCAATTAAGAAATTATGACCTCATGTATTCAATCACTTAGCAACTTCCTATGGAGACTTGGAGGAGAATTTCTTGATGTGACAAACAGAAATTTTGATTTCTCCACAATTTAGCAAATAAAAAAGACGAGAAATGTTTGAAAGACACGAAACACCAAGCAAATTCCTTGCTCTATCCTGTGGGTCCCTCTTTAGATTTCCTTTAGCTATATCTGGGAGAACCACAGACCCCCACCCCACCCCACCCCAACCTACATCAAGTTGGTGTCTGGCACATTTGTATGCTGGTGCATCAACTAATTTGCCTCTATAAATACTGGGATCTGAATCACACCACTGTTGTGGCTAGAGACTAAATAATTTCTCTCATCACTCTCTTTGGAGGAAAAAGAAAGAAACACACACATACAGAGAGAGAAAGAGACAGACTTACTAAATAGCTTTCATACTCCCTGATACTACCAGCTAAAGATTTAACCCACTGAGAAGTCTTCTAGAACACAGACACTTTTATGAACTTCCTTTAAGTGAAAAATTTTACCTTTTGATTCCTGATTGCAACCCCTGAACTTTTTCTGTCTGCTGACCTATGCTAACCAATAACAACAGCGTAGCCAGGCTTGTTTGGTGGCAAATTTCAGAATGCAAACATGCTACCAAGTCCTGTGTTTGGCGCTACCTCTACTTAATTTCACCCACATAAGAGTTAGAAACTTTCAGCGGCAAGTTAGCTGGAAAGGTTCACTTCCTAGTTTCAGTCTAATCATCTGATTAAACAAGCAATATGCTTCTATAAACTGTATAAGCATGAAAGACATATATATTATACTTCACATGGTTCAAGGACACATCAATACATATACTGATATATATTGCTATAGAAAAGTGGTTAATTATATCAATGTTGTTCTTCTCTCTCTCTCTCTCTTTCTCTCTCTCTCTCTCCACTGAAATCTTAAGGGAAAAAAGCCTAATGGTGGTGGTATAGGGGATTGAACCTGAGACAAAGGAGCCTCAGGCTTGAGAATCTGTTTGCATAACCATTATGCTATCTATCCCCTTCCAGAAAGGACAATTCTTTCTCTTAGATAGCCATGGCCTTAAGAACAGCCTTTAAAGGGGCCGGGCGGTGGCACACCTGGTTAAGTGCACACATTAGTGTGCAAGGACCCAGGTTCGAGCCCCTGGTCCCCACCTGCAGGGGGACAGCTTCATGAACGATGAAGCAGGTCTGCAGGTGTCTCTCTGTCTTTCTCCTCTATCTCCCCCATCTCTCTCGATCTCTGGCTATCTCTATCCAATAAATAAATATAATTATGAAAAAACTAAAAGAAAAAGTGCGTAGGAGATTACCCAGTAAAATGCATACATTATCATGGTTCAATGACTTGGGCTCAATTCCCCAGTCCCCATCTGCAGGGAGAAAGCTTCACTAGTGGTGGAACAGTGCTGCAGGTGTCTCTCCCCATACTCCCACACCCTCTTTTGTTTTTTGCCTCTCACCCTACATACATATGCCATCAGTAATGATAGATTTGGTCAGGCACTGAGTTCCAGTGATAAACCTGGTGGAAAAAGAGGAGGAGGAAGAAGAAGAGAAGGAGGATGAGGAAGAAGGAAGGAAGGAATTAGGTACTGAACAAGATGGTTAATGTCTAAGTTTCTCAATGTCCCAGCACAGCTCCCCAAGGGAAGGAAGCATCTGCATGTGGGAGGGATGGGCAGATGCAGACTTCTCAGGCAGTCTCCTGCAGCTAAGCAGAAGCAACACCTGGACCAGCATATTAATTCACTTGTCACTCCAGTGAAGTCAAAGATTTACTTGGTCCCTTTCACAGAGGAGGCAACTGAGGCACAGTTTTCAGGGCCATACAGCAGTGACACAGAAACTTTGATTGAGGCAGTGTTCCTTCAGATCCTCTGCTTCAAATGAAATGATGCCAAGCCATCACATAGACAATTTACCATTTTTAAATGAGCTATGTGATAAATAGCTGTGAATGGCTGTTTCTTCATGCTCTCCCCCAATTTCCAGTTTAGCAAACAACTGGATCTTCCTAGTACTGGGTAATTTCTGGAAACTGGGTGCAGAGGAGCATATGTGAACTTGAGCAAATAGCTGGATAACAGGGTAGAGGGGAGATCAGGGGACTGTTACACCCTGCCAGAAAGATCACCCCCCCCCACTTCAAAAAAAAAAAAAAAACTCACTTATCCCCACCTACAGGATCAGAGAGCTATTTAAATTATCTGCAAGTCCAAATAAGGGATTCTGGAGAAAGAAAAAAAAAAACAACTTTTTTTTTTTCTAATTTCAAGACCACCCAGGTGTGTGCTGGTCTGTCCCCATTTTAGGGTCTCTGCCTCTTGTTTTCCAGCAAGAAAAGAAACAGATGTGATGCCCATTCATGCCTAATGGAGACAGAAGGGGTGGGAGGCCCTGGTGTGTGTGTGTGTGTGTGTGTGTGTGTGTGTGTGTGTGTGTGTGTGTGTGTGTGTGTGTGTAGGGAGGGAGGGGGTGCTGGGAGGAGGGTTTTTGACCTGCAAATCCTGTCCTGAAGGACTGATGCCTTCCCTCCCTTCTGCTGTAGCTGTTCACGTGTCAACTCCAAAAGTCCATCCTGCACACAGTAGGTGATCAATACATATATATTCAGCTGCATGGAAATTAAAGAGTGTACTGAAACACCCTGGCTGGACTTAGGAAGAGGGGTGAGGTGCTGGGCTGGCCTGAGGACTTGGAACCTGACCAGATGAGTTCCCCTTGGCTGGAGTTGCCAGTTGATGGAGGTGTGGAGGATGCTTCCATCCACCCCCATCTCCTCCACATGCACACATCCCAAATGGATTAGCTTAGACAGTGCTGACAAACTATCACACACACACACACACACACACACACACACACACACACACACCCTCAATGGGGAGGGGAAGATAAAAAACAAACCCTGTTGAACAAATCCTCCACTTTTGTCTTCTCTCTGGCAGCAGAGCGTGGTCCTTGCTTCCTTGGCCCTCCCTCTCCCCCATCCTGGGCCGGGACCAGGCTGTGGTTATGAGTCAATGATCAGACAGTGAGAGGGCACGCTTACCAGAGGGGAGGAGGACTCCGCAGGGCTCTGGGCTTTGATGCTGGCTCACTTACATCCTGAATGCATGAAAGGCTATGGGAGGGAGGGGAAGGAATACAAAAGTAGAGAGGAAGACAATGTTATTAAAAAGAAGAAGAAGAAAAGCCAGAGATTTTGAAGGAAGGAGGGGCAAGTCTCTGGTTTGTAACATAGTGCAACTATCTCTGGAAGACAAAAGTTGGTGAGAATTTGAGTTGTGATAAACTATCTCCTTGGGTGACTTTTCTACCCAGGGAATAATGGCAAAGAGGCGGTGTTGGGTTGGGGGTTGGGGGGGGGAGCTGATGTGCAAATAGCAGTGTCCATGAAGCTGGGGTTAATTACAGGAAGGACTTCCAGGGTAATTGCCGATAAACAAGATAAACAAGGCTGGGAGTAGAGCAGGGCATCACAGGAAGTCAGAGCTCTTTGTGATTTGAATGGGGTCTCTTATAACACTGTCCCACAGATGGGGAGGGCTGGGATGGGGGGAATGAGTGGCTGCCCAAATTGGAACTTCAGAGGACTCTAAGCAAGAGCCCTATGCACACCACCTCAGCCTTTGCAGGGATGCCCCAGTGCATCCCAACTCTGTCCAGGCTGATTATCCTCATATGGGCTCTTTAAAATACTTTTGTTAAAAAAAATTATATATATGGGGCTGGGCTGTGGCACACCAGGTTATGTGCACATGGTATCTATGAAGTGCAAGGATCACCACAAGGATGCTGGTTCCAGCCTCCTGCTCCCCACCTGCAGGGGGGTTCGTTTCACAAGTGGTGAAGCAGGTCTGTAGGTGTCTTTCTCTCCCCCTCTCTATCTTCCCTTTCTCTTTCAATTTCTCTCTGTCCTACCCAACGTTAACAACAACAGAAATGGGGAAAATGACCCCAGGAGCAGTGGATTCATAGTGCAGGCACCAAGCCCCAGAGATATAACCCTGGAGGCAAAATATATGTACATATATGAAGGAGAAAGAGAAGTCCAAAGTAACACTCTTAAGCCACCAGCTAGGTCCGTCCAATCACGTTATTCCTAAGTGCATTGCTTTTCTTTTTATTTTAAAAAAATATTTTATTTATTTATTAATGAGAAAGATAGAAGGAGAGAGAGAAAGAATCAGACATCACTCTGGTACATGTGCTGCCAGTGATTGAACTCAGGATCCCATGCTTAAGAGTCCAATGCTTTATCCACGGCACCATCTCCTGGACCATAATGCATTGCTTTTCTTTCTTCCTTTTATGCCCCCTTCCCCAATCCAACCCAAACAGAGCCTCATGTATGCATAATTTCACCACTCCCTGGCTTTTGTTGTTATCATTATTTAAATCGACTGGGAGAGGGACACCACAGCACCGGACCTTCCTTCCTCCTAGTGCCACGGCACCTCTTATGTGGTGTCAGTCCTCTAACTGGACTGTGACCACGGTGAAGTGTATCCTACCAAATGAGCTTACTCTCCAGCTCTCAAAGCATTTGTGAAGGAAGGAGCTTCACTAGAATGCACCCTTATCTTTCATCACACTTCCTTGAAGAGATGAAAACATGCAGTGTTACTATGAAATAGAAGTACTACTTGGGAAGACTAAGCCCACAAGCCCACCACTTTGGAGAAGTGGAACATCCAAGTTAGAATGAGACTAGGAAACACCTGCAAATGTTATTGAAGTGTATACTCTGCCTGCTGACTCCTTGAATACTATTTCACAGGCTCCAGAAAGAGTCCTGTTTCCCATGCACCTCCCTAGAAGTGACCCAAGATCTTTGGGTCAATGACTGGGGGAGAAAGTTTCCTTCAATTCTCCAAAAGTGGCTCTTGGATACCTTAGCTAAGGCTAGGTTCAGTGGAGAGTAACTAGAAATAGTAGAAATAATAGCCAGAAATCACATGCTGGACATGTTGGGATAATGGCAGGAGACCGGGGTGTCCTGATTAGCCACAAGTCTCCTGACTTGGGTCTCAGTTTTCCTGAGATAATCAAGATCAAATCTTAGGGCTCATCCAGTTCTTCCCTTCTAATACTCCGAAACAGAAGATCTGATCTTACGTGAATGCAGGGGCCCTATTTCACAACTTCTTTTGCCTTCCACATACCTCTAGTAAAGCCTTCACCACAGAAAAACTCAATACATATTTTGATTGGACCTACCCATGTGTGATTGGATAGCTTCTGTGGTTCTCTGTTTAAAACTGCAAGTTTTGGGAGTTGGGCTGTAGCACAGCGGGTTAAGCGCAGGTGGCACAAAGCACAAGGACAGGCATAAGGATCCCGGTTCGAACCCCGGCTCCCCACCTGCAGGGGAGTCGCTTCACAGGCGGTGAAGCAGGTCTGCAGGTGTCTATCTTTCTCTCCTCCTCTCTGTCTTCCCCTCCTCTCTCCATTTCTCTCTGTCCTATCCAACAACGACAACAACAATAATAACTACAACAATAAAACAACAAGGGCAACAAAAGGGAATAAATAAACTAAATAAATTTTTTAAAAAATTAAATTAAAAAAAACTGCAAGTTTTCTAGGCAGATATAGGGATAGTTCTTTATCTTTCAATCCTGTAGACTTGACTCAAAAGGCCAAATCAGAATAAATAAGTTATAGCTAACATCATGCTCAAACATGATGTAACACAATCAAATTATGTCTTCAAACTCTCTTCCGTGGGATGTTTAATGAGAAGCTATACCAATCGTCACTTCACAAAGCAGTGAAACCCAAGAAATATCAAATGATGAGTTCCAAGGTGCTAAGAATTGCCTGTCAAGTTTATCTCTACAGAGCCCTTTTGTTTAAATAGTTCCCTAAAGTACTTGGAAGGTCTGACTTGCTAGCATATTGAGTGCCTTCGGGCAAGTCATTGACAAGAAGGGGCATACCTAGCTTTCCTAGAAGTAGTGTTTCAGACTTCTGTTTATACCTCACATCTAAGATCAAACTTGTCCTTCATGACTATTCCCTAAATCACACACCTATTATAGACTGTGCTTCGCACTTGAAAACAAAACAGGCTGAGGGTAGATAGCATAATGGTTATGCAAAGAGCCTCTCATGCCTGAGGCTCCAAAGTCCAAGGTTCAATCCCCCCACACCACCATAAGCCAGAGTTGATCAGTGTTCTGGTAAAATACATACATACATACATACATACATGAATAAATAAATAAATAAAAATAAAATGGATTTGTCATCATTGGATTCATGATTTCTTTTCCCACTAGACAGTAAACCCCATCAAAGTAGGAGTACGATTATGCTATGTGATTTATCCCTGCCCCCTCTTCTCAGCAGTGTATCCTGCAGCAGTGCCTGTCATGAATAAAATACTCAAAAAAAAATATTGCCAAACTTCTCTTGGTAACCCCAAGAACTATGAAATATACGCAGCAGATAAGACATTCTTGTACAAAAAGTCTTAAAAGAGGATGTGGACAGTTAAAAAAAAAGACTAAATATCCACCTAGGATATCTGGACAGCTCTTGCTTACAACACGGATGAGCATTTGCAGTCTGAGGATGGGGAGGGGCTGGTGAGTTGATCTATAGAATTTTCCCAAGGACAGTGACAGGGACTGTCCTTCTGTTTTTGTCCTCTTTCTCTTACCCTTTTGGGTGCAGGTGGGATTCGGAAGGACAAGGAATCAAAATCCTGAAGGCTTTGGCAATTGAACAAGCCAAGCCTGTCTGGGAGCAGGGAAATGCCATTTGGGATGCACACCAGTCCCCATGAGCAGATCGTAGCAACCAAGCATGCCTTGGGGGTGGTGGTGTGTGTGGGGGGAGCTTTCTGGTTCTACACAAGAGCCAATAATAAAAGCACAATGAGGAGGCCTCACTCCCCAGCTGGTTGTGCACGCCCCATTCAGTTGGCGGGTAGGGCCGTCTCCCTTTCAAGTGGGCTCTGGTCCCCCTCCACCACCTCCTCCTCCTCCTCCTCTTCCTCCTACTCCTCGCTTGGTCTTTTAGTCACATACCAGACGCGTCTCACAGAGCAGACCCGAAACCCCAGGTGGCAGAATCCCAGTTTCATATAAATTAGGCTGGGTAACGCTGTTCAGACACATTTTTTTGTCTAAATCATGCAAAAATAGGATTTTCTCAGGGGCATAAATCTGGCCTGAATCTAAACTTGAATGTGCAATTGACTGATATAGTTTATAGTGCAAACATAGAGCTACCCAAAGACCTCTGCTTCCAAAGAACACAGCCCATTTTTTATCCAATCTGAAAGAAATGATTTATTTGCCGTCTCAAAAAAAAAAAGTCCATGCATGGCATGGCAAAAGCGGCCAGATGCAAGCCTTGATTCCCCTCAGAAAAAGGCATCATGTCCCCAGCAGACAGGCAGTGCCCAGTGCTATAGAAAATGACTGGTTCAGGGAGTCAGGCTGTAGCGCAGCTGGTTAAGTGCAGGTGGCGCAAAGCACAAGGACCAGCATAAGGATCCCTGTTCGAACCCTGGCTCCCCACCTGCAGGGGATGAAGCAGGTCTGCAGGTGTCTATTTTTCTCTCCTCCTCTCTGTCTTCCCCTCCTCTCTCCATTTCTCTCTGTCCTATCCAACAATGACAACAACAATAATAACTACAACAATAAAACAACAAGGGCAACAAAAGAAAATAAATAAATATTAAAAAAAAAAAATGACTGGTCCAAACTCCCATCATACACCAAGGGCACAAAAGTTTGGTCATTCATCCTCATTAAAGGCAGATTTCTATTCTGTTTGCCAAGGTAGGAAGTGAGGGCATAGAAAGGGAGAAAAAAAAAGGTATTATTAATGCCACATTATAGTGAGCAAAGCATTCAGTGCAAGAAAAAAAAGTATTACTTATGTCACATAATAGTGAGCAAAGTATTCGGTGCCATCTGAAGGATATACATTATGCCTCCACTAAGCAGGATACATTGCATTCTAATAAAAACAGTGCTTTCCCCATAGGATTTTTTTAATGGCCACCAGGGTTATTGCTGGAGCTCAGTACAAGTACTACAAATCTACCGCTCTCAGAGGTCATATTTTCCTTTCCTTTCCTTCCTTGCTTCCTTCCTTGCTTCCTTCCTTCCTATTTATTTGATAAGACAGAGAAAAACTGAGAGGGGATGGAGAAAGAAACAGAGATATCTGCAGCATTACTTCACCACTACAAAGCAAGGAGCAGGGGCTTGAACATGGGTCCTCGTGCATGATCACTTATGTGCCCAGCCAGGTGTGCCACTGCCCAGCTCTCTTGCCAATACAATGTAAGGATGTTTCTTTCTAGGTTTATCATAATTTTTTAACTTTTAAAATCATTAAGGCTGTAAGATAACCAAGGAGTTTGACTCTAGGATTAAAAATTTTGTTTTATTCCAGCCTCCAGGTCCATAATTGGTCAACAATTTGTTTGGCTTTGTATGTTAATTCTCATTTCAACCACCAGGTTCCAGATGCTAGCAGAATGCGACCAGACCTCTCTAGACAGACAACCCTACCAATGTGTCCTGGAGCTCTACTTCCCCATAGCCCTTCCCCTCTAGGGAAAGAGAGAGGCAGGCTGGGAGTATGGATCAACCTGTCAACACCCATGTTCATCAGGGAAGCAATTACAGAAGCCAGACCTTCCACCTTCTGCAACCCACAATGACCTTGGGTCCATACTCCCAAAAGGATAAAGAATAGGAAAGCTATCAGGGGAAGGTGCAGGATACAGAGTTCTGGTGGTGGAAATTGTGTGGAGTTGTACCCCTCTTATCCTATGGTTTTGTCAATGTTTCCTTTTTATAAATAAAAAAAATGTTTTAGGGGCCACTAATTTAACACACACAAGTGTAAGTGTGTGTGTGACTTGACAATGTTTTATAAAATTTGAAGTTTTCAAAAGTATAGTTTCATACAGCATCCAAGAACACATATCTGTGCTTTCCTGGTAACCATCATAGTTCTCACAAAGTCTGAGAGATAGTTGCAGGTTTTTTTATTATTATTTTTGTGAGTTTGTAACCTTTAATTATCTATATTTCACATTTGATCAAAAGCATCAGTAGTTGTCTTTCTCCCTATTACTTATTTCACTAAGCATAGTCCCCTCCAGTCCCCCCTTTTCTTGTCCCAAAGGTTATTAGTGGAATACTACTCTGCAACTAAAAAAGCTTCCACAAATTTAGTATCAGAATTTGAGCATATGAAAACCCCTACTGCACTGAAGGACAGTCAGTTGCGATTAACTTGATTAATTTCGGAATAGCCTTGGGATATATTAAATGACAGTGGGGAAAAAAAAAAAAACATTAATATCCTTTCTCTTAAGTTGTTTAAATTCTCATTGCAGTTTTCCATCAAACATCAAATTTATTCAATTCACAGTGACTTCAAAGAGTGCAGAACAACAACTGTAGGGCTGCACTTCTAAGAAAACAAAATGTCAGTAGTTAGGAAGGGAGAAAATGCTTCCTTAGGTAGATATAAAAGAAAATGACACTAAGTACCTACCTAAACCCTAATGCTTGCTGGAAGGTTTGACTCACGGGTAAGCTGCTTTTTCATGTTGTGTGTTCTTAATTTTTATTCAATGAGAGCTGAAGATTGGGCACCTAGGTGTAAAATTAAAAAAAAATAAATAACAAGGGGAAAAGAGCTAGAGAGGAAAGTACATTAGAACCGAAAAGTAAGATGTATCAGAGACTGAAAGTGGACAGAATTCTCCCTTTTATGACTTCAGAGATGGTGAAGTTGAAAGATTGTCAGTTTAATCTAGTAAACAGCAGGAGAAAAATAACTTAACTTAGCACAGGGTTGACACAGAGATGTCACCATGTTAGTTTAAGCTCCCATTGTCCACCTAAAGGGGGGGAACTTCATGAGTAGTGAAACAGTGCTGCAGATGTCTCTCTTTCTCTCCCTCTCTATTCCTCTTAACCTCTCCATTTCTCTCAATTCAATCAGAAGAAATGGGGGAAAGAAGGGAAAAATGGCCATTAGCAGTGGTGTGGACTCATTGAGCAGTGGTAACCTCGGTGGCAAAAATAAAAAAAAAAGGGGGGGGGAGGAAGGAAAGAAGGAGGAAGGAAGGAAGGAAGGGAGGAAGAAGGAATGAAAGAGGGAAGGGAGGGAGGGAAGGAAGGAAGGAAGGAAGGAAGAAAGGGAGGGAGGGAGAAAGTAAGGAAGGAAGGAAGGAAGGAAGGAAGGAAGGAAGGAAGGAAGGAAAGAAAGAAAGGAGGAAGTCCTTTGCTTAATCACTATGCTATCTCCCCAGAGTTTCCATGTTAAAATACACTTATTGGATCAATTTCACTCACACTACCACTGCTCTCATAGGATTCTTAACACTTGACATGATGTAGTTACACCAGTCTCCTTACTTTTTACTTTTAATATCCTATAGTCTACAGTATTAAGAACATAAACCCCATTCATAGGAAGTTGTCCCTTCACTTTCTTTTGCTAATGAATACCTTTTCAAGCTTCTCAGAGACATTATAAAAAAAAATTCCTCCTTGTTTGTGGAACTCTTCCCAACATCTGAAATGAATCAGGGCTCCAGCTTCAGCCAAGACTGCAAATGACAACCCCAAGACCTCACTCCAGCAATAGGCATATTTTGTTTCCATTTTAACTAAGTCTATATTTTTTGTTGTTGTAGTTACTATTGTTGTTGTTATTGGTGTTGTTGTTGGATAGAATAGAGAGAAATGGAGAGAGGAGGGGAAGACAGAAAGGAGGAGAGAAAGACACCTGTAGACCTACTTCACCACTTGTGCTAGAGACTCCCCTGCAGGTGGGGAACCAGGATCCATAAGCCGGTCTTTGCGCTTGGCTTAATTCACTGCGCTACTTAAAAGTGCTTAATTCACTGCGCTACTGCCCAACTCATATATATATATATATATATATATATGAGTTGGGCGGTATATGTATATGTATATATATGTATATATATGTATATATATGTATATATATGTATATATATGTATATATATGTATATATATGTATATATGTATATATATATGTATATATACATATATATATGTATATATATGTATATATATATATATCATATATGTATATATATATATATTTCCTTTTATTGCCCCTTGTTACTTTATTGTTGTAGTTATTATTGTTGTTGTTGTTGTCATCCTTGTTGGATAGGACAGAAAGAAATGGAGAGAGGAAGGGAAGGCAGAGAAGGGGAGAGAAAGATAGACACCTGCAGACCTGCTTCACCGCCTGTGAAGTGACTTCCCTGCAGGTGGGGAGTGGGGGGGCTTGAACCGGGATCCTTATGCAGGTCCTTGTGCTTTGCTCTGCCTGCGCTTAACCTGCTGTGCTACCGCCAGACTCCCATCTATATTTTTTAAAACATGGATGTGCTGCATAAAAACCCATATTGCCAACACTCTTGCAAATAAGTTCTATTAGTACAGAAGTCGCATTCCCCAGAGTTTGGCACCGGGTCAAGGGAATAAATGTCCCACTGGATGTTTCAGAGAATATTCTCCAAATGTTATATAGTTTTAACACTTTTTAAAAATGAAGCTATGGTGGGGAGCTAGGCAGTGGTAAGACTGGTTGAGAGCATGCATTACCATGTGCAAGGCCCTGTGTTTCAGCCCCAGCTTCCCATTGGCAGAGGGATGCTTCGTGAGCAGTGGAGCAGGTTTGCAGATGTCTATCTATCTCTCTTCCTTTCTATTTCAATGTCTTTTCTCGGTGTGTCTCTGTCCTATCAAATAAAATAGAAAATTAAAGAAGAAAAATGGCTGCTGAAGCAGCGGATTCATAGTGCTGGTACCAAGCCCCAGTGATAACCCTGGTAGCATTTTTTTTAAGATACAGGGCTGGGCAAATAGCAAAAAGTGTTATGCAAAAGTCACGTCTGAGGCTCAGAGGTCCCAGGTTTAATTCCTAACACCACCCTAAGCTAGAATTGAGCAGTGCTCTGGTTTCTCTTTCTTTCTGTAACATTCTGTCTTTCTTCCCCACCCGCTCTGTCTCATTAGAATAAAATGAAATGAAAATGTGTAGAGGCCATGTGGTGGCACACCACATAGAGTGTACATAAGACTCAAGTTCAAGTCCCTAGTCCCTACCTGAAGCAGAGGTGCAGGCATCTTTCTCCCTCTCTATCCCCCTCTCCTCTGTTAAATATATACATATATATTAATTAATTAATTATTTTAAAAAGAAAACAAGAGTTAAAAGATACTTAATATGTCTATGACTATAGTCAGGTTATATATAACATGCATATGACTCTGGAAGCAAGTTGTTTTAAGGACATTTTTGAGCATTAGTCAAAAAGTACATCTCTTTGATGTGGGGCCAGAGAGACAAGGGACAAGGGTTTTTCTCGGGACAACAAGTTTCCACTTGAAGGTCACCTGTCCTTTTGAGTCAGGGGGAACTTTTAAAACTGGTCAGTTATTTCCCAAACTCATCTTTCAAAGTTTTGTTAAAAAGCATAAGAAGTCTGAAAGCACTATTTTGGACTTCTGACTACCCTTAGGATGATAGTCAAGGCCAACAAGTGTTTCCAGCTTCTATCCTGTTTATTGTGACTTCTGGGCCAGGTCTGACTTCTTCAAACTTAAAAACATGCCTATTTACATTATTATACTATAGAGGACTCTGTGAATAATGTTCTACAGGTGGAAATCTTCACAGTCATGACAGCAATGTTCTAACTATTGCAAACCACTTAATTCAGAACCTGTGAAATTTCATACAGAACCTGAGTGAAATGTATTTTCTGGGGATATGTTATAAGGCCAGTGAGCACATTACTAGTAAATGTAAGTTCATAATAGATACATACAAGTCATTAAAAGAGCAAACCCTTTCCAAGAGATTTAGAGACACCCTGTCATTTGGTTGGTGTGCTAATTACAAATCATTCTAATTGATTCAATAGCCTCCCAAAAGACTTCCATAATGTACTAGGCAAACACTTTATTAGCCAAACTGAGTTACTGTAGGTTCTAGAAAGAAAAATAACCACACAACTACATAAATAAATAAATAAATAAATAAATAAATAAATAAAGCTTTCTTGAAGACAATACCTGATAAGAATTTTTCAGTCTTAAGGAAGGACCCTTTTTCTTGATTTTCTTCTCAGCTGACTGGTGCTTGTTTCACTGTTTTGATTTCCTGCTTTTATTTAATGAATGCTAATATGAGACAGAAAAGAAGAAAATGGACTTGGTTTCCTTCCCTACATCCATCTTGTCTGCCTTTGTAGAAGACATCTATTGTTCATTCTTGACCATTACCAATTTAATTCCCTCTTTTCTTCATTCACATTTTTTTTTGAGGTGGGTGGTAGTGGAAGTGAAGTGGAAGGATGCCACCATATCTCCACTGTGTGCTCATGTAGATGCCACAGATTGAGGGCACTTTCAAGGGTCCAGGGCTGGCACATGTTTCAGCACAGGGTAGGCCCTGGGAAGTACCAACTGCACTCACATTGCTTACCTGGGAGGACAGGCAGATGCCAGGAGGCTGTGAGCCACCACAGACAAAGGACTTGCTCCAGGGATGAGGCCAAGGCCCAGGGAGAGACAGAGAATGGCTAGGATCTTCCTTTGATGCTCTATGAAGCTGTAAGTAAAATGGTACCTAAAACCTTTTGTAAGCCTGAATTTTCCATCCATGTCATGGTGCTATTTTTTTTCTTAAATCTTGTTTAGGTTATGTTTTTATTCATGAATTTAAGACAGCATTTTCTTTACATTTTTTAAGATATTTATTTATTTATTTATTTATTTATTCCCTTTTGTTGCCCTTGCTGTTTTATTGTTTAGTTACTACTGTTGTTGTTATTGATGTCATTGTTAGTGGATAGGACAGAGAGAAATGGGGAGAGGAGGGGGAGACAGAGGGGGGAGAGAAAGATAGACACCTGCAGACCTGCTTCATCGCCTGTGAAGCAATTCCCCTGCAGGTGGGGAGCCAGGGGCTCCAACTGGGGTCCTTATGCTGATCCTTATGCTTTGTGCCACTTGCACTTAACCCGCTGCACTACCACTCGACTCCCTTCCTACATTTTTTAAGAACAGTTTTTATGTTCCTTCCCCCCCTTTTGGGGGGATTAATGGTTTGCATTCTATAGTAAAATACAGAAGTTTGAACATTCTTACAGGTGTAACATTTCTCAGTTTTCCACATAACATTCTAACCACCTACCTAGGTCCTCCTCCGCCATCATGTTTCAGGAACTGAACTCTCCTGACTGCCCCAGAGTCTTTTTACTTTGGTGCAATACACCAACTCCAGTACAAGTTCTGCTTAGTGTTTTCCCTTTTGTCCTTATTTTTCAACTTCTGTTTATAAGTGGAAACATACCATATCCATCCTTCTCTTTCTGGCTTATCTCACTTAACAGGATTCCTTAAAGCACCATCCAAGAGAGGTGAAGAAGGTGAATTCATCATTTTAATTGCTGAGTAGTATTCCATTGTGTGTATATATACCACAACTTACTCAGACTCTCATCTATTGTTGGACACCTTGGTTGTTTCCTGGTTTGGTCTATCACAAATTGTGCTGCCAAGAACATATGTGTACACAGTTCTGTTTGGATGAGTGTATTTGGTTCCTTAGGTTATAGCCCCAGGAGAGGAATTTTAGGGTTATAGAGTAGGTTCACTTCTAGCCTTCTGAGAGTTCTCCAGATTGTTCTCCACAGGAGTTGGACCAGTTGACATTCCTATCAGCATTACATGAGGGTTCCTTTGCCCCCACATCCTCTCCAGCATTTATTGGTGGTGGTTTCTTTTGCTTTAATTTAATGTAGTCTCATTGGTTTGTTTTGTTTTAATTTTCCTTGCAACTGGATTTGTATCATTGAAGATGCCTATAAAATTTAGAAGAAAAAGAGTGGTGCCAATATTTTCCTCTAAGTATTTGAAAGTTTCTGATCTAACATCCAAGTCCTTGATCCATTTGGACTTAACTGTTGTGTCTAACAAAATACATTGATTTAGTTTCATTCCTTTGCATGTATCAACCCAATTTTTCCAACACCATTTGTTGAAGGACTCTTCTTTTTCCCCACTTAATAGTCTGGGCATCTTTGTCAAAGATTTCATGTTCATAAGCATAGGGTCTTATTTCTGGTATCTCAATTCTATTTCACTGGTCAATGTGTCAGCTTTTTTTCTTAAGGCTTAAGCATATATTGTTTTTCTTCCATTATCAATATGTGTTCAATTGTAAGATTCAGTTCCTCAGATGCAATACCAATTGAAAAGACTAGTTGAACATATATATCCAAAATAAAGATGGCTCATTTGACTTTAAATCTAAAAATCCAAGATATTAGCAAAATATTATATATATCTATATACTGAATCATTGTAAATGTGTTGTTGTTATCTCCAGGGCTTCACTGTTCTGTGCTTACATTTTCAGATGAAAAGAGTGGTGTAGACAGACTTTAAGAGTTTGTGACAACCTTGGTAATTATCGTTGGGAGGGTGTGAGTATAGAGTTTGGATGGTGAATGTGGTGTGGAGCCATATCCTGTAGTTTTCCAATCTTGTAAACCACTATTACTCACAAATAAATAATAAAAAGAGTGAGACAGGAAGCAGAGTGAAAGGTCAAGGAGCCACAGCACTAATGCTTCCACCAATGTGGTTAGACTAGGCTTGAACCTAGGTGTCTCACATGGTTCACTATCCAAATGAATGATTTTGCTAACCCTTCGAACTGTGATCTTCATGTCACTAGTTACTCAACGAGTATGCAATTTTGTAAATAAAAGCCAGGAAGTTCTGACATAAAACACCTCGAAGCCAACAGAGCATAGAAACTGCTTATTCCCTGCCTGATGGAAAGAGAATTAGTATTTTTTAAAAAGACATTAAGAACAAGAAACTACACATATATAATTTGGTGCAAGGAAATACTCCTCTGTTTCTTCTTTGGAAAATTAATATCAATCTATTAATGACCAGCCTGAATGTAGAAAAATGACTATTGATTTTGAAAGGGCAAAGATAAATCATGAAAATAATACTCTTAAAACAAAATGTCCAGATCTTATTGTATGTAGTGTTGACTATAAGACCATAATGACCATTTTGCATTTCTAGATATCAGCTGTTCCATATACAGGGAACAGATAGTTTATACCCAATTCTTAAAAAAAAAAATCATAGCAAAGATACAAGATCTCCCATATGTCTCCATGGCCACAAAAGCTATTGAAGCATCTGATTCAATACCAAAAGCAGAGTCACCTAGATTGACTGCAAAACAGGCATATTTTGTAAATCTTTCCTGGTGATTCCACAGAACAAGAAAATTTGAGTTCTCCTAATCTAGAAGAGAGAAAGCATTTGTGCTTTTATGAAAGCAGTAGCTCTCAAATTTGGTCTAGATTTACCAGTGAAGCCATAAAAATAAATGTCCCATGGGAACACTATTTTTTTTTCCATTTGACTTAATGGTGGTAGCATTCCCAGACCCCCAAAATAACCCACCACATCATACCAAATAGTAATGTTCTACTTTCCAATAAAGGAAGGAAGGCAGGGGTGGGGAACTGTAACATACTCAGTGGAAGAGAATCTTAGTTATTGGAAGTTTCTGGGTAGTGTTCAGTGCAATGTGTAACAGATCCAGCAAAAGCAAATCAAAAAGTTGAAAGAACTAGTACAAGTGTGTGACCTCCAAGTAGATTTGAGAAGACTGTTACAGCTATGGCTTCATTAAGGTCCCAGGTTCCTTTCTGGCATAAAAAGTAAGACCAAGGATGGTTTTCACACAGATTCTCCACTTTGTTCTAGCCCAGAACAGAGACAACAGATAAGCCATACATATCTTCAACTTAACACACAACAGTTTTTGTTTTTGTTTTTGCCACTAAGGATATCACTGGTGTTCTGTTCCTGCATAGTTTTCAGCAGCAGTATTTCTTTCTTTTTTATTTTCTTTGACAGAGATTGAAACAAAAGGAGATAGAGAGGGAAAGAGACAGAAAGGAGAGACATCTGCAGCACTGCTCTGCCATTTCAGGGGGATTGAACCTGGGTCTTCATTTTTATATTGTATGGCCCCCACACAAAACACACACATACAGAGAGAGAGAGAGAGAGAGTTAATATTTAGGATTTCTGAGATGGTCCCATCTGTGGTTCTTTAAAAAAAAAAAAAAATCAGATGTTTGGCAGTGGGTTGTGCACCTTGGTGTCATCAAGTATCTCTCTTGTTCCCTGAGACAGAGCTGCTCACCATCGGGCTCACAGTTGTATTACGTCTGCTTAAAGCTCTTCTGTAATCAGCTTAATTATTTTTTTAATTTATAAAAAGGGAACATTGACAAAACCATAGGATAAGAGGAGTACAATTGCACACAATTCCCACCACCAGAACTCCATATCCCATTCCCTCCCCTGATAGCTTTCCTATTCTTTGTCCCTTTGGGAGTATGGATCCACGGTCATTATGGGGTAAAGAAGGTGGAAGGTCTGGCTTCTGTAATTGCTTCCCAGATGAACATGGGCGTTGACAGGTCAGTCCATACTCCCAGCCTGTCTCTCTCTTTCCCTAGTGGGGCAGGGCTCTGGGGAATCAGAGCTCCAGGACACATTGTTGGGGTCATCTGTCCAGGGAAGTCTGGTTGGCATCATACTAGCATCTAGAACCTGGTGGCTGAAAAGAGAGTTAACATATAAAGCCAAACAAGTTGTTGACTAATCATGAACCTAAAGGCTGTAACAGTGCAAATGAAGAGTTGGAGGAGAAAGGTCTCAGTTTTGTAGATAGCTAGCAGGCCTATTTTATTTCTATTCCAAAGGGCCTGTGACTATACTAGTTTTTTTAGTTTCTTTTCTTGCTTGTTTGTTGCTTGGTTGGTTGGTTGGTTTTCTCCTGAGCCTGAAATCTGATATGCAGGTGAATCCAAGTTATAGTCTGGGGAGCTGATGTCATGGCTGGGAAAAAAAAACAAAAAACAGAAAGCTGGATCAGGGCAGAAAGTAGCTCCAAAATAGGGGAAAAGTGTATAAATATTATTGACTGTAAAACCCATCAATTTGATCTGATCTGGGGCCCATATTCAGCTTAAGAGCTTATGTGACCTCTGTATCCCTGTAGATCCGAGCTCACATTCTGTGGTCATGAGTAGGAACGTTCCAAGATGCCCAGATTTCTGGACCCATCTTCCTCATGTGGAGCATAGAGTATGTTATCTATTCTTCCTTCAGAGGATGGAGCATTCTCTAACCAGCTTAATTATTGCAGACTTTGAACCTCTTGTATTCCTTTTTGTCCTCATCAGAAATGTTTTGTTGAGTGAGGCTATCTCGTAGTTGCCTTCTCATCTCTTTAATTATTTCACTAAGCATAATCACCTCCTGTTCTATCCATTGAGTCTCAAATAACACATTGTCATCTTTTTTGATGGCAGATATATATATATATATATATATATATATATATATATATATATATAACTTCTTTAGCCAGTATGTGGAGTCTGGAGATCTGATTCACATGAACTTGCCAAATAAACAAACAGACAAAACAAAACAGAAGCAAGATGTGTGATAAGTAAAATGTGTGAGAACTATGGTGGTTATCTTTGGAAAATGGGAGGGTGGGTATACAGAACCTTGGTGGTGGGTGTAATGTGGAACTTCATACTGTAATCATATATTCTCATAACAAAGCATTAATAGCAAAAAAAGATATTAAAAAACAGAAATCCTTTGTAATTCTTACAGGAGGACACATTCAAATTAGGTAGATGGAATCAGGTGAACGGGAAAACTAGAACACAAGGAGAGAAAAGCATCTGCCCGAGATCAAAGAGCAGAGAGTTCCTACTTTAGTGATTGATAAATCACGTTGCCATCCCTAACCCCCAGCCCTACCCCACCCCTTCCCCTCCAACTCTTTCTTTCTGGGTGAGGTTATTTCCCTCACTCAGCTCAGCTCAGTTCAGCTCAGCTCAGCTCAGCTCAGCTCAGTTCAGCTCAGCTCAGGTGTTCCTGGCTTTGTGTTGCCATAAAAGCATTGGATTTAGCTCTGTTTGGCTTCCCAGTCCTCTTCCTGACAGCACTATTTAATAGACAAACAGTTTGTTTTATTTATCTGACAGGGTTTCTTCACATTGTTTCGGGTTATCAGGCCTCCCCTGCGGATCATCTTACAGCTTGTGCCTGGGTTCGACCCTCAGAAGGGTTCACTCTAAATCAGATCCTTATCATTACTGCCTTGATAAATAGAGCAGGCAATCCACAGCCAGGTTATTTATTTAGGATGGCTGTGGATCATGTTTTATACAGCCAGGCCTTCATGTCAAGCCTTTACTGATCCAGCTTAGGTTGCATTCAGGAACTAAAACCCAAAGCCCCTTAAATAATGTGGAGTTAATAGCTGACATTTTTATGAAATAAGTCTGTGTGGAAGGGGGCAAAAAGGGGATGAGGCAGATTAGAGGCTGGAGTTGGCTCTCTTTCTCTATTTCTAGAGAAAGGGGAGAGGAGATTTGATTTTCAGGTTTATTCCAAACCATCAGGGAAGACTTAGTTTTCAGGTGATGTCTCTCTTGGAGGTCTATAATGACTTTAAAAGGAGAAATGATGAAAGAGGAGTTGCAGCTGAGAGCATAATGCATCTTGCAGTGGAAGGGGAGAGCAGGGGCTGTTAAGGATAAGGTTTTTCTGAGAGGTTGTGTATTGTGTAGGAGACAATCTCCCTGTGCGGTATTTTGAACAGAACCAGGAGGGTGGGAGAAGGCTCAAGGCTTGGCTAGTGAACCATCTGGCAGGAGCTTCATTTGCATCCTGTTCTTCAAATACTAACTTTTTTAGATAAAGACAGAGAGACAACAGAGATAGTGAAAACAGCACTGAAGCTTCCTTCAATTCAATGGTGGCCCAGCTCAAACGTGGGTTGCCCACATGACCAAGCAGCACACTTTCCAAATAAGCTATTTTGCTGAGACACAATTCCATATTTAAAATATTTTGAGTGAGTGCATGTAGTAAGACTGTGATGATTTTCATTTGCTTTCAGAGAATGGGTATACCTGAAGAAATCATCTGGGATTTGGATTACAGAAGTGAAAATAAGTGACTTCCTGTGGAGTATTGCCCAGATTGATTTTGATTTTTATACTTGGGGTCTCTCTCTCTCTCTCTCTTTCTCTGTCTCTCTCTCTCTGTGTCTCTCTCTCTCTCTCCCATTCTCTCTCTCTCTCATTCTCTCATTCTCTCTGATTAGTTTGAGACAATACAAAAGCTTCTTCCAATGAAGTGGAAGCCAGGCTCATATCTGGGTCTCCGGCATGGCAAAGCAGGTTATTACACAAGTGAGTTATTTTGCCGGCCCAAATATTAACTTTTTAAAAATATTTATTTATTTATTTATTTATTCCCTTTTGTTGCCCATGTTGCTTTTTTTAAATTGATGTAGTTATTATTGTTGTTGTTATTGACGTTGTTCATTGTTAGATAGAACAGAGAGAAATGGAGAAAGGAGGGGGAGAGGAAAAGAGACACCTGCAGACCTGCTTCACCGCCTGTGAAGTGACTCCCCTGCAGGTGGGGAGCCGGGGGCTTGAACCAGGATCCTTATGCCAGTCCTTGCGCTTTGTGCCACGTGCGCTTAACCCGCTGCGCTACCACCCGACTCCCCCAAATATTAACTTTTGATACAATTCACAAATGAAGTCACAGTGAAATTGCTGTATTGTGTGACATCATTGACCAGAAACTGTATTTAACATTCAGCGTTACATTTTCTCTTTTTGGAAGATGCTAGAAGTCTAAACAATGGAGGTAGCCTAAATAGCTTTCAGCCCTCAAGGTTGAATGAGGACTCCTGGCTTCAGGACACTGCTGTTGATACTGTCCATTCAGGGAATCCCCTGGGTCATCCTAGGAGGCTCCCCTCAGGGAAGAGAAAAGGTAGAGCCTGTTCATATAGCCCCAAACTGAGTCTTACTTTGGACTCCAGGAAGGGAAAAAAGCCTTTTGATGTTCCACAATTGGAATGCAAATTCTTGCTTATCTCCTAGATTCTGAGGCCTGTCCCAATTTCTCCTTACTGTAATCTACTCACTCTGTGCACAAAATGACACAAAGAATCTTTCTGTCAAAGACAGATGATTCTGTCCCCTCTGCCTTTGTCCTCACCAAACCCTTGCTCCTAGGTTTCAGCAGGCTGCCTTACCTAGCAGGCAGGCCACCTGTCTTTCTCTTCATTACAAACTACGTTGATGGTGGTGTCATTCTTGAGGCTAGGCCCTTAAATCAAGGAGCTGGGGATTGCTTGATGATACTTTCTAGACATGGCCTCCGGGAAAAGGCCCAGAAGCTACCGCATACTGATTCTTCTTTCAAATCCAGATGTTCCCCGTCATCCAAGTACAAAATGCAAGAGATGGGACGAACTTTTTGAACCACCAAACCTGACTAGGAGGCATTTGTGGCTTTGTGCATCAAAACACCTTCATGGGGGTCAGTTGCTCATTCATTCACTGGAGAGCAAATGTTACTGTGTAGGAGGACCTGGGTTCAACAGTTCCCACCTGCAAGAAAGAAGCAGTCCAGATGGTGGAGCAGTCCAAATGGTGTTTCCCTTTTTCTCTCTCTCCCTCTCTGTCTCTTACATCTATAAAAAAAAATGGAAAAGCTAGGAAATGACTGCCAGGAATGTTGGAGCCATGTAGACACTAAGTTCCAGATACCATCCTAGTGAGAAAAAAAAATAATAATCCACATGTTGCCAGAGTGGAGTAAGATGAGACTTTTTTTTTAGCAACAGCCGACTCTCAGAGGCAGTACCTTGGTAGATACCCAACATGGAGGTCTGGATGCTTTGGAGAAACTCAGAAGTGTCATTCCATGTGAAAGACACAGATATTCACAAAAAGAAGCTTTGGTATGTGTGAGAGTTGACTACTTGACCCAGAAACTACAAGTTGATTCAGTCGGGCTTGCTAACCAATAGGAGACAAACTTCACTGATGGGGAGAGATGGTAGGAAGGAAAGACACCATAATTGGATCCACATATGGAAGGTTTGGATGAGAAAAGATTCATGATGTCATTTGCATTTCCTAGTCCCCGAAAAATGCCAGTGGTGGTGAATGTTGAAAAGAATTGAGTCACTGTCAGGAAACGTTTTCCTTCATCATGTATTAATTTTACCTAATAATGCTTATGAATAAAAGGGCTTATTTTGTGTCAGGCATTGTTCTTTATCATACATATTTCCCTTTACTTTATTTATTTATTTATTGCCTCCAGGATTATCGCTGGGACTGGGTGCTGGCACTACAAATCTGTTGTGCCTGGTGACCGTTTTTTTTTTTCATATTATTGGATCAAACAGAGAAATTGAGAGAGGAGGGAAGATAGAGAAGGAAAGGGAAAGATAGACAGCGATAGACCTGCTTCACTGCTTGTGAAGCGTCCCTGCTGCAGGGGGGGTGGGTGGGGACTCAAACCTGGATCCTTGTGAGGGTCCTTGCATATAGTACTATGTGAACTTAACTGGGTGTGCCACTGCCCAGACCCCTTTTATCATGTTTTTTAAAATTTTAATTTAATTTAATTTAATTTTTCTCACCAGGGTTATCTTTGGGACTTGACTCCTACACAACACCACTTCTGGTGGCCACATTTTCTTCACTTTCTTTCTTTCTTTCTTTCTTTCTTTCTTTCTTTCTTTCTTTCTTTCATAAAGACAGAGAGAAATTGGGAGAAAAAGGGAAGAGTTAGAAAGGGAGAGAGAAGCAGAGACATCTGCAGCACTGTGTTTCTGCTTGTGAAATTTCCCTCCTGCAGGTGGGAGTTGGGGGCCAGGGGCTTGAACCTCGATCCTTGCATATGGTAACAAGTGTGTTCTACCGGGCATGCCAGCACCTGACCCCAAAGCCAGGCACCGTTCTAAGCACTTTCCAAATACTAACTGCTGGAATCCTCATTACAACTCTCTGAGCTAAGTACCTTCATGTCATCACCATGGTACAGACCTTCCAACTGTGACCTTGGTGGTTGACGTAACTTTCCCAAAGTCACTTAGTCTCCACAAGTGACTCAAAACTAGACTGCCTGGCTTGAGTCTATGGTATCTCATGGAAGGACCAGGTTCATGTTTGGGATGTTTAGCATCAAGGAGTAGTTTTTAGTAGGGATGGAGGGAAGCCATTAGTTCCTAGCTGTCATTTGCCAGATTCTCTCCTGACATCTATATTTTCATTTGTACTCCTCATACCCACCTTCACTGACAGGCTTAGTATTTAGAGATTCTTTTTTAAAATTTCTTTATTGGGGGATTAACGGTTTATAGTTGACAGTAAAATACAATAGTTTGTACATGCATAGCATTTCCAGTTTTCCACATAACAATTCAACCCCATTAAGTTCTCCTCTGCCATCTTGTTCTAGAACCCGAACATTCCTCCCCACCCCAGAGTTTTTACTTTGGTGTAATATACAGAATGATTTTAAAACTACAAATATTGCTTCAAGTATTTTGGGATCTGAACATCAGACATAAAACTTTAGATAGACCCACAACGACCCTGGATCCATATTCCCAGAGAGATAGAGAATGGGAAGGCTAACAGGGGAGGGAATGGGATATGGAGATCAGGTTATGGGAATTGTGTGGAACTGTACCCCTCTTATTCTATGGTTTTGTTAATGTCTCCTTTCTTAAATTAAAAAAAAAACTTTAGATAGGCTTTTGCTTTGCATTAAATTTTTATAAGTGGTCTGAAGACATTAAAATTTATATTTTAGATGTATAGCTTTGTGGCACTGTAAATAAGATCTAAACAAGGGGCTCCTGTAAGCTATTTAGCGATTCTTTCCTGAGTGGGTTACAGACTTTTAGTGGCACCAGGCCTGCCTGCTTCCCTAGTGGACGTAGTTGCTCATTCTTAACTGTTGTCTGGATCAGGGTTCCTTTATTACTAACACCTTTCTGCTCCTGACACAGTGTGTGTGACCTCAGTCTCCACCATCTGCCTATGGTTGCAACACAACAACCACTGACTGGAAGGAACATACACCTGGGGAATGTTTGTTGAGTGAAAGAGTGAATGAATAAGTAACATACAAGCCAGATTTCTGCCAAGTGCCAAGGCCCTACACGTGGTCTGCCAAGGCACATGGACAAAGGAGCCAGGAGGTCCTGCCTTAGAATAGCTATCATGGGAGGGGGTGGGTTATGGAGATTGGGTGGTGGGAATTGTGTGGAGTTGTACCCCTCCTACCTTATGTTTTTGTTCATTAAACCTTTCTTAAATAAAAAAATTTAAAAAAAAGAGTTGAAAATAAAAATAAAAAAAAAGAATAGTAAAGTAGCTCTTTTCTTCAAATCCCCTAATGTGATTTCAGAGTGAATAGTACAGGCTCTTTCCAACTGGAAGATTGTATCCTTGACATCTTTCTGAAAAGCAGCAGGTCAAAAATCTAACTCAAAGGGATATATGCACTCTTATGTTTGTAACTGCAGTATTCACAACAAACAAAAAGTAGAAATAGCCTAAAAGTTCATTGACAGATTACTGGCAAGAGAAGTTATGGGAAATACACTCCAAGAAATATTACTCCGCAATCAAAAAGGATGATATTGTGCCTTTTGGGACAAAATGTATGGAATTGGAGGCGATTGTGCTTAGTGACATAAGTAAAGAGATAAAAGACAACTCTGTTATGGTTTTGCTCATACATGGAATCTAGAGAACTGAAACATATGAACGTGAAAAAAAAGAACAAAAGTAAACCATTTCTAAGACTTTGTGAGAACTGTGGTGGCTATCTTTAAGAGGTGGAAAGGTGGGGACGTAGAACTATCATGCTGAATATGGTATGGAAGTATGCACTGTAGTCTTATAATCTACTAATAATCACAAATAAAAAAATGAAAAATAAAACATAAAGCAACAGGTCAAATGTGGAGGACTATTCTAGTAATATATAAGAAATGAACAGAGACCGAGAGCTAGCTCACAGAAGAGGGTGTTTTTCTTGTCAGCATATGGCCCAAGTTCCAGTTCCAGACCCACAAGGAGGGTGCCACAGAAACGAGGGAAGCTCCTGTGTTATTTCTCCATCTCCCTCTCTCTGTTTCTGTATCTGAGTGAATAGTAGTGGAAATAGTGAACATTTTTGTCTGGTTCCCAATTTTAGGGGGGAAGCTTTTAGCTTTTCCCCATTGAGAATGATGTTAGCTGTGGGTTTGTTGCTAATGGCCTTTATTATGTTGAGGAATTGTCCTTCTGTTCCAAGTTTCAGGAGGGTCTTTATCATAAATGGATGATGGATCTTGTCAAATGCCTTTTCAGCATCAGTTGATATGATCATATGATTTTTTTATCTTTCTTTTTGTCAATATGATGAATTACATTGATTATCTTGCCAATATTAAACCAGCCCTGCTTCCCAAGGATGAGCCTCACTTGGTCTTAGTGAATTCTTCTCTTGATATATTGTTGGATCCAGTTTGCTCAGATCTTATTCAGGATTCTTGCATCAATGTTCATCAAGGATATAGGTCTGTAGTTTTCTTTTCTGGTACGATCCTTTCCTGCTTTGAGGTTCAAAGCGATGTTAGCCTCATAGAACATGTTTGGGAGTGTTTATCCTCCTCTAATTTTTTATGGATTAGTGAGTTTCTAAAATATATATATATATATATATATATCCTGGTTGTATTTTGTTGAGTTTTCTGATTATTTTCATTGCTTTTTCTGGTTGATTATGGAGAATGAAGTAAGATGCTGTTACTCATCTGTGCTGTTACAGCACATCTCTAGTAGTACACTTCTCCTTCCCTCTTGATTTTTCCCAATCTTTATCCAACAGATAAATAATATATATATTAGTGCCTCTCTTTCTCTCTTCCTCTCTCTCTTTCTCTCTCCTCTTCCAGAATATTATCCCTGGAAGCCAGTTTTTCCATTTTATTAGATAAGACAGAGAAAAATTGGAAGAAGGAAGAGGCAGAGAGAGAAAAAGAAAGTCACCTGCAGTCCTGCTTCATTGCTTGTAAAGTGACCCCCCTTTCCAGTGGGGAGCCAGGGCCTTAAACTGGGATCCTTGTGTAGGTCCTTGCACTTTGTATTATGTCTGCTTATCTTCACCCAGTGCAGCACTGCCCAGTTCCTTAAAATACATACATACATATATATATATATATATATATATATATGTGTGTGTGTGTGTGTGTGTGTGTACTGATTTAATAATAATCAACAATACCATAGTATAAAAGAGGTACAATTATACACAATTCTCACCACCAGAGTTCCATATCCCATCCCCTCCATTGGAAGCTTTCCTATTCTTTATCCCTCTGGTAGTATGGACCCAGGATCATTGGGTGCAGAAGCTGGAAGGTCTGGCTTCTGTAATTGCTTCTCCACTGGACCTAGACATTGACAAGTTGGCCCATACTCCAAGCTGTTTCTATCTTTCCCTAGTGGGATAGGGTCCTGGGGAGGTAAGGTTCTAGGACATATTGGTGAGGATACATCTGCCCAGGAAAGTTAGCTTGGCATCATGGTAGCATCTGTAGCTTGGTTGCTGAAAAGCTTTATGATACAAAGCAAAAGAAACTGTTTAATAAAATGTATTTTTAAAAAAGTAATTTACTTGTTTTGGTATCCCCATTTCTACATGCATTTTCTATTTTGCTTACTATAAACTCTCAGCATAAAATGTCAAAAGATAGACTGCTAAGTAAAAGGAGCCAGAAACTGGAGGCAGATCCAGTCATATGCATATAGTGCTAAGCACAAGGACCTGGGGTTGAGCCCCTACTCCCACCCCTGCAGGAGGGACACTTCAGGTGCAGTGAAGTAGGTCTACACATGTCTATCTTTCTCTCTCCATTTCTATCTCCCTCTCTCCTTTCAATTTCTCTCTGTCCTATCAAATAAAATAGAAAGAAGAAAAAAAGAGAAAGTGGAATGGCTCCTGGGAGCAGTATATTCATAGTGTCTGCATTGAGTCTCAATAAATAAAATAATATAAGATATGCAGAAACACTCTCTTTTAAAATTTAGTTTAATTAATTTTCATTGTCCTCACAGAGCTTCACAATTCCAGGTTGACTTTTTTCAGATAAGAAAGACAGAGTTAGAAAGGGAAGGAAAGAAACCACAGCATGGAAGCTTCTTCCGGTGCTGTGGGAGTCAGGTTTGAACATGGGCTGTAGACATGGTGAAGCAGCACTCTATCCCAATGACTTATTCTGCAGGTTTCTCTTTTTAAACTTTTAAAATTTTAACTAGAATACTGCTCTGCTTTGACTTATGGTGGTGTTGGGGGCTGAACATGAGACTTGTGAACCTCAAACAAGTTTTTTTTTTTTGCATAAGCATTATGCTTTCTCCACAGCCAGATATGAAATGTTCATAATAGGCAAATCCTAAGATAGAAAAGCAGATTTGTGGGTGCCAGGGACTAGAGGGAGAGGATAGATCCTGAAATAAAGAAAAAGTTATTGGGGGCCAGGTGGTGGTACACATGTTATAATGCACAAGGATCCAGGTTCAAACCAACAACACTCACCTGCAGGGGGAAAGCTTCACATGAGTGGTGAAGCAAGGCTGCTGGTGTCTCTCTCTTTCTCTCTCCCTCTCTATCTCCCCTTCCCTTGGATTTCTCTCTGTCTCTATCCAATAAATAAAATATTTTTTTAAAAGAAAAAGTTCTTGAAACATAGTGATGATGGTTACATAGTGTTGCAGATATCTTTAATGCTACTCAATTATTAGGTTTAAAATAGCTAAATTTTAAGGCTATGGTATAGCACACAGAGTTGTGTGCACATGTTACAGGTTCAAGCCCCCTGCCCACACCTGCAGTGGTACAGCTTCACAAATGGCAAGAGAGTGCTATGGATCTCTCTTTTTCTTCTTCTTCTTCTCCTTCTTCTTCTTTTTATCTTTCCTTTCCTTTTCTTCTCAATTTATTTCCATTGCTATCCAATAAAGTCAAATTTTAAAAAGACTTTTAAAATACCTAAATTTAGGGGCTGCAAAATAGCTGCCTTGGATAATGGACTATACTCTCTCTATATATACATATATATATAGTCAGTACTTAGCAGTAAAGTCCTTTGACAACAAAAAATAAATGAAATAATCAAAGTTACTTCATATATATATATATATATATATATATATATATCATATTTTAAAATGACTGTCACCTTGTCTCAAAGCAATGAACAGTTCATTTCCCAATCCTGCCATGTAACAGAGGAGTGTGTGTGTGTGCGGGGGGGGGGGGGGGGGGTAAAACCAGCTGTCTAAGCTGAGGACACCCAAGAATCCCCAAGCATATGGAAAGATTGCATTAACTCACCTGTTTTTGTAAAGACATTACTACTATTTTACAAACGAATAGCTGAAACCCCCAATAAACCTCCATTTACAGACAAAACTGTAAATGACTAAGTGGAGTCATAATAAAAGTTTTGTAATTTTCATTAACCATCCTCAGAGCAGTGTCCTTTCCATATCATAATCCTCAATGCTAGACATTTCAGGAGACAAATTAAACTCTTGGGTTTGAGGAGAACTTTACAGAAAGATAAAATGGTAAACATAAAGTCTAAAATAGGAGAATCATGTTTAGAACGTGTTCAATCAGATTAGAAAAATCATTTTATTTACTTTGCAAATGGTGTCCAGACAGAAAATGAGGACAATAATTTTCTATTTATTGCATCTAACAGAAATGATCATGTGTTACACTTCCTCATTATTCCTCATAGTTATACTTGAGAGAGAAGATGCCTGCTATTTATATGTAACAGACAGAAAAATCTCAATGATAATATGAAGCTTTATTTCTCATGTATTCACCTGTGGTTCAACCAAGAGCAGTTCATCTAATCTAAACTTAACAAATACTGATTCCTAGTGCAAATCAGGTATGCTTTCCATTTCTATTATTCCTCTGAGTACAACAGGTACTGAACTTCCATTTCTTCTCACCACAAAAGCAGAGTAGAGCAAACCCAAACACACCGGCACAAACCTTTCTCTAGGTCTGATTTGCCAGGTTTCCACAAGCCAAACTAAGTCCATGGTCAAGCCCAAGAGCAAAGCAAGACTACAGAGATACAAATCTACTGTGGAGGCATAAGGAAGTGGGAGCAGTAAGTCTATCATGAAGGACCCTAATTAGCCAAATTGTTGTATAGATTGTTTATAGACTCAAAAAATATATCATTAGCAAAATTTTCTTTACTCAGTTCATATAATATTAACATCTCTTTGGGGGAAGTATTCTCCTTCTGCCTTTAATGTAGGAGAAGGCTCTCTTTGTATCTCTAGGAAATAATCATGAGACCAAGAATGGGCCAGTCAAAGCAACTCATTCTTTTTCTACTTTGATTGGTTTAGAGATGGACATGTGATCTAAGACAAGCCAATAAAAGTGAAGTCTATGTTTGTTACTACAACTGTCAGAAAACAAAAGAGAATAGAATAAAAACAACATGCATAGCATGCAAGGTTAGTATTAACTTCCATCATATGCCAGTTCAGAGAGGGTGTTTCTAGGCCCATGATGTACCCAGTTTTGAAAGATTTTTCCAAATTCATTTATATACACATAACTATTTTATTTAATATTTAGTTGTTTTGGTGCTTGGGATCTTATCTCAGTGACTCATATATGCCCAGTATGCACTCTGTCCCCCTAAGCATCACATCCTGAGAGAATTCTCAGCTAGCACTACCAGTCTTTGAGATTTGCTTCCTCATTGGATGGTAATTTCTAAAGCCTTGTTTCTTTGAACTCAAAAATCAGAGAAGCATTTTGGAATCACCATCACAGAAATGTTAATTCACTACAAATATTCTAATATTTGTAAATGTCATCAGTTTAGATGGAAGCCAGAAATATTTTTAATTCACCAAGAACAAAATAAAAAAGATTCCAAAAACTAGATTAAATGTCTAAGTGTTGGTACTATTAAAGTTCTTGAAACAAATGTTAGATGTAGGATAGGAAGTAATATGAGTAAATATAATTTACAAGGTTAATGAAAAGATTGAGTGCTTTTCTGTAATCTACTTCCCTGCCTTTCCAATTAATAGAGAATTTATTATGGTTTTCTATATGAAGTTTGTGAATACCAAGTCTTTGGTTTCAAAACCTCAGGGCAGATAAACATTTTAGGTGATTAAAAAAACACACACACACATTCATAAAATGATGCTACTGAAGGCCTGCGGGAAGAAATTTGCACCATTCTTTACAATTTCATTACAGAAGATGAATAACTGTCTGTCAAATTAACTTTGCTCAATCTCATAAGTGGCAGGAAATGTAGCAATAAATGCAAATACCAAAGCACAATTTGTTTTCCTCTAGTCATTTGATGGGGAAAAATGCTGGGTTTTGTCTTGTGTAATGCAGGCTTTTATCAAAAATTCCACTTTCTGAATACTACTATTCCCATTCCTAAGGCATTATGACGTTTCTAGAGAAGAGGAAGGGAAGAGGAAAAGATGAAGAGGAGTGGTGAGGACTCTGACTTGCCTTTAGTACTTAACTTCATACCCTTATTGAATGACCTTGAAATCTCAGTATCTAGCACTGTCCACTTGAACTCCAACCTAGCAGTCAAACATACAGATGATTCAATTCAATATATGCATGATCAGCATTGTTATTTGTCTTATTTGCTTCATCAGTAGTACTGGTATGTGCTATAAACTACCTCAAATTTCAGTGGCTTAAAAAGATCACAAATAATTTTTAAAAGATTTTATTTATTTATTTATTTATTTATTTATTTATTTATTTATCCATAAGAGAATCAGCCATCATCCTGGTGCATACACTGCCTGGGATCCAACTTGGAACCTGATGCTTGGGACTCCAACACGTATGACTTTATTTGCCACTTCCAGGGCTGCTCACAAAGCATTGTTTATCCTGGGAATTAACTGATTTGGACTTTGGTGCTTCTGGTAGCTCTGCGATTAATTTATGTTGGGCATGTCCTTCTCATGCCATTGGTGGAGGCCCTTAGATGCCTGGATGTGGACCACTATACCATCACCTCTGTTCCATTTTATGAACCAAAGTACTCCATCATCTGGGAGAAGTATGAGCTACAGGAAGGGAAATGTTCTTATTTGTGGGAAAGACTTTTAAGTCACAAAGGAAAGGGAATGTAATTGAGGGAAAGGTAAAGACATGGACTTAGTCATTGAGTTTGTCACATAAATTGACTTGTCTATCCAGTCATTCATTCAACATAAATTGTATGTGTTGGTCATTTTGAATCCAAAAGTGTCAGAGTGATGAGGTCCCTGTCCAAATAGAACTTGCAATTTTGTAAAAATGGCAAATAACCAATGCACACATGAATAAAACAGTAGGATATTGTTATAAGTCCTGTGGAGGAAATAGGTCCTTTCTTAGAAAGAATGACTGGGTGAAGCAAGAGGGAGGGACGTCTATTTAGAAAGAGTGGTTAGGTTAGACCAGGGGGAACAGAAGCAACCGTGCACAGCTATATACAAATAATGTCAAAGGACATAAATTATGGTTATATTGTGTATGCTACAGCAAATCCTAATAAAGGGATGTTTCAAAGTTAACCAAATTGCCAAATAATGTGATTATAGCAATAACTACTGTCTTCTTAAAACCTAAGACAGCAGGAACCTCCCACTTCCTCTATAGAGCCTATATTTCCCCAGTCCTGGAACCTCTAGAGTGGGGCTCAGTTTCCTGAATGCTTCTCTCGATTCATACCAAATGATATTGCATCTGCTTATCCCAACTTTATCAGCACAATGAGTGCCACCTTGGTATGCTTAACTTCAGACTGTGTCCAGAGACGTCAGGCATGGAATGTCAACCTTTTAGCCTCATTACTCTGGTGAAACCTTTCTTATCATAGGAGTTTCTAATTCCATTCCAGATGATTCACTTCCTAACAAAGTCCCAAAACCTAGATATAGCCCAGGTCCCATGTGATAGAGCATATGTTCACATGTATCCATAAATTAGGGCAAAATATATACCTGAAAGCAAAAGTACACAATAGTCTACAGTGAGTCAGTATGAAGTTCATAATGAAATAATATCTAATTAGATTTAGATACACTCCTCACCTACTTCCTATTACACTTCCCTCACTCACTCCCAAGCTATCCTTATCAAAGCAAGGACTGCAAAAGCTGAATAAGAGTAAGAGACTGGCAAACTTTAACAATGACTCTTTAGTCACTATCAGGCCACCCCATCAACTGGGGCCCTAGTGGGGGAGTCTTGAGATTTCCAAACAGACATGATGGGCCTAGACCTTGAATAAATCCTTCTCTCCATTGTTACTGGTCATCTCTATCAGGAACAACACAATAGATCCCTCTGTGGACTCCCATAGGACCTTGCCCTCAACTTGAATCAACAATGATAGAAAATATTCCATCCTCTGGGGAGGATGGACTACATATTCTATGCTACACCTGAGGAAGATGGGTCCTGATACTGGGGCAGCTTGGAACATTCCTATTCATGACCACAGAATGTGAGCTGAGATCTAAAGGGATGCAGAGGTCAAATAGGCTCCTAAGCTGAATATGGGCCCCAGATCAGATCAAATCAATGGGGTTTACAGTCAACAATATTTATACACCTTTCCCATATTTGGGAGCTACTCTTTTCCCTGATCCAGCTTTCTGGTCCTTTTCACACCCATGACATCATCTCCACAGACAATAACTTGGATCCACCTGCATATCAAATGTCAGCCTCAGGGGAAAAAAAACTACTATAGCCATGGGCCCTTTGGAATATAACTAAAATGTGCCTACTAGCTATCTAAAAAATGGAGGCCCTCCCACCTCAACTCTTCATCTGCCTTACTCCAGCCTTTAGGTTCATGATTAGTCAACAACTTTTTTGGCTTTATGTATTAACTCTCTTTTCAGCCACCAGGTTTCAGACGCTACCATGATGCCAACCAGACTTCCCTGGACAGACAACCCCACCAACGTGTCCTGGAGCCCTGCTTACCCAGAGCCCCACCACACTAGGGAAAAAGAGAGACAGGCTGGGAGTATGGATCAACCTGTCAATGCCCCTGTTCAGCGGGGAAGCAATTACAGAAGCCAGACTTTCCACCTTCTGCATCCCACAATGACCTTGGTTCCATACTCCCAGTGGGTTAAAGAATAGGAAAGCAATCAAAGGAGGGGATGGGATGTGGAGTTCTGGTGGTGGTAACTGTGTGAAGTTGTACCCCTCGTATCCTATGGTTTTGTCAGTATTTCCTTTTTATAAATAAATAAATAGATAAATGAATAAATAAATAAATAGTGGTTAGGAAAGCACACTCAATTTTCTTCCTGATTCACACATGTCAGGAGAATCAAACATTTTAATGTCTGTTGCATACTACTGTACTTAACGTCAGTATTGAAATACATTAAGTCACAAAAATGGAAGTGCCCTCTTGGTTATCTAACTCCTTTACAGTTTATGCTGTGTTTTTCTATATTTTATCATTTGAGTTTCATAGCTTCTCTTCGTGAAAGGCTGGGTAGATATTAGGTATCACAACATGGGCAATAGAAGCTAAGGGTCGGGAGTCGGGCTGTAGCACAACGGGTTAAGCGCAGGTGGCGCTAAGCTCAAGGACTGGCGTCAGGATCCCAGTTCGAGCCCCCAGCTCCCCACCTGCAGGCAGGTCCCTTCACAGGCTGTGAAGCAGGTCTGCAGGTGTCTGTCTTTCTCTCCTCCTCTCTTTCTTCCCCTCCTCTCTCCATTTCTCTCTGTCCTATCCAACAACAACGACATCAATAATAACTACAACAATAAAACAACAAGGGCAACAAAAGGGAATAAATAAATAAAATTTAAAAATATTAAAAAAATTTAAAAAAATAAATTAAAAAAATTTTTTTTAAAAAGAAGCATCAAAAGGGTCATCAAGAGGGTTGAAGTTCACTCTTGAGAAGAAAAGTATTGCATTGGAAATGGAGCAAGGCGTGAAAGGTAAAGGATTTTACATGTAGGCAAGATATGTAAGTACCGAAGGAACTACGTGCATGACTGACATTTGACTGTTCTCACAGAAATCATACTGGTTAGAATGGGTGGGGTGGAGATGACTGGTAACAATGGAGAGAGGGGTAACAATGGAGAGAGTCTAGGCCCATCATGTCTGTTTGGGAATCTCAGGACTCGCCCACTAGGGCCCCAGTTGATGGGGTGGCCTGACAGTGACTAAAGAGTCATTGTTAAAGTTTGCCAGTCTCTTACTCTTATTCAGCTTTTACAGTCCTTACTTTGATAAGGATAGCTTGGGAGTGAATGAGGGAAGTGTAATAGGAAGTAGGTGAGGAGTGTATCTAAGTCTAATTAGATATTATTTCATTATGAACTGCATACTGACTCACTGTAGACTATTGTATACTTTTGCTTTCAGGTATATATTTTGCCCTAATTTATGGATACATGTGAACATATGCTCTATCACATGGGACCTGGGCTATATCTAGGTTTTTGTACTTTGTCAATGTTTCCTTTTTATAAATAAAATAAAATATTAAAATAAAAGGTGGGGTGAGGGGTTTTGGGTTCACAGAACAGCCCTTAATATCAAACTATTTTTTTAAAGTGTGTTCTCTTTAAAATTTATATAATGACATAATGATGCCCCACATAAAATCGGTAGATATATGCAAAACAAATATGATAACCTTGTATAACAGATAATATTAATGGGTAAACTGTATAATGAAAAAAATAAGATATTTAGAAATGTATAGACTATGGCCAGGGAGACAGTATAATGGTTATGCAAAAGACTTTCATTCATGAGGTGCTACATTCCCAGGTTCAACCCGTGACAACAGCCTAAACTAGAGTTGAGTAGTGCTCTTGTATCTCTCTCTCTGTATCTTTCTTTCTGTATGTTTGTTATTAAAACAGATAAATATTTTTTAAAGAAATGTATATACTTATTTCCTGATTAATAAACAGAGGTTTAGGGGAGTGAACTGATAAACTCAAGGCCACTCAAAGCTTAGAAAATGGGCCCCATTCATTTTTCTTCTCCAAGGATCTTAATTGGGGGATCAAGGGCATTCCTCTTTGAGGTGGAATGTCCAACTTAAAAAAAAAATTGTCAGGCTTTTTTTTTATAACAACTTTGACTATATCTTCATTATTGTATTTCTCACACATACAGATTATAGTTCCATTTTTCTCTTTGCCCCCTAAGAAGATTTGGCAGAATTCAGCTGCTATTGACTTTTACTAAGACAAACTTTAGATTTATTGACCTGAGAAATAAATATTAATAGAGGTTAAATTGGGGTCAATTTTTACTCCAAGAGATGATAAATCTTGATATTTTCCCCACGGTTGGTTGGTCAGTATTCTGGCTGGATCATCATGTGCTGTCTATCATCTAGACCTCCCCAGGAAAAGGACAGCTCACAAGACAGATGCCAGAGAAGCCATCACTCGTCATCTGCACTCTGCTTCCTCTTTAGACCCTGAGATACAAAGATCTTCCTTTAACCCAACTAGTTATTACAAGGCTTTGACCATTGCCCAGGTCAATCATGTATCTGACACAATACCGGGCCTTCTTTGTTATTTCAGCAGTCATTTTTAGGATATGCTTTGCTTAAAAGCTACATACTCAACACACACACACACACACACACACACACACACACACACACACACACACACACACACACACACACATATCATCCTCTCCAGACTATCCACCACAGTGAGAGAAACACATAGTACACATCTAAGTAATTAAAGCATTTTACTTACTTGTTCATTAAAAGTCTGTGGACAAGACTATCTTATGAATTAATTAGTTAATTAATTTTGCCACTAGGGTTGTCACCAGGGCTTAGTGCTTCCATGGATAAGTCATGGCTTCCAGCAATCTTTTTTTTTTCTTCTTTCTCTTACCTGATACAACAGAGAGACCTTGAGAGGGAAGGGGAAGGTAGAGAGGGAGAAAGAAAGATACCTGCATCACCATTTGTGAAGCTTCTCCCTCGCAGATGGGAGTGGGTGGGGGTGTCTTTGCACCTGGTGTGATGTTTATACTCTAGCAGGCAAGCCACCAGCCCAGTCTCTATTTTGTCTTCCTATTTCTACTTCATTATTAAAAGTGTGATGAGCAGTGATTCACTCAGCAAACATGGACTATGTGGTGTTTGCTTATAGCTCACACACAAATATGCCATGCACATGTTTCAGGCTTTATATACATTAGTTTAATTTATCATTCATAATCACCCCCCACAAGAGAATAACACTGACTATGCTGTTACATCAATCAAGCCAGGAAAGAAAGGTACAAAGCAATTAATTTGTTCAAGATACATAGCCAAGATCTAAACCTTGGCAATGAGGTTATGAATCTGTTCCTAAGTCAATGGCTTCCCACAGTGTGTCTTAACAATACCTGTTACTAAAAGTACAGAAGCCAGCGAATTGTTCAGTGTATGTATGCTCTTATTTACACACATGTGCATTTATGTAATAAGGGGTGGTAAGAGTTTCTGCAAAATCCAAAATCAACAGCTGCTCTCTCAAACTGATGGAAATATGGTTTCTCCCACCCCATTTTTTCTTATCTTTCTTATCTATGATTACCATCTTTTTGTTTGTAAGATAGTACATAATGCCCAGGACATTTTCAAAATATTAAAAATAAGTGAAATGAACAAATGTGTCCTAATTTTAAATTCTACTCAGAGGGGAAGTCCAAGAGGCAGAGGTGAGCTGGTAATATGTAAAATGTGATGCTTCCTTCACTTGCCAGGGGAGTGAGTGGCTCAGAGTGTTAGAGTACAGGTGTTGAATACCCCAAACTCCCATTTTAATCCAAGTGTCATGTGTATTGGAGTGGTGGTATGGTTTCTCTCTCTCTCTCTCTCTCTCTCTCTCTCTCTCTCTCTCCCTCCCTCCCTCCCTCCCTCTCCCTCTCCCTCTCCCTTTTCCTCTCCCCTTCTCCTCCCTCTCCCTCTCTCTCATCTCTTATTTCATATGAAATGAATGAATATACTTGAAAAAGAGATTATATCTTATTTACAATAAATACAAAGCCAGAGCAAAAATATTCCTGGGTATTATCGACTAGTAAAATCTCTAAATAGTTTAGCATTGTGTTCAGCTGCAAGGAATGAAAAATCTGCACCAATAGTAGTTTGAACTTAAAATTGTCTACCTACCTACCTACCTACCTACCTATTTATCTAACTCAGAGAAGAGAAAGAAGGATATTCTAGGCAGGAAGACTATCATTGCAAAGCTTATTTAAAAAAAATTGAAAATAAGAACAAAAGACAGTTGCTGATCTTTTCTGTGTAATAATGAAATCCGATCTAAATGTCTCATTTGAATATTATTTCATTCTTGAAGGCCGGGTCAGCAAGATTTTCACTATAAGTCCAAGACAACACCTATTTTAGACTTTATTCTTAAACTGGGTTATTTATTGTGTCTACCACATAATGTTCATTTTTCAACTCTTTAAAAAATTGGCGGGGGGAAGGAAACCTGAACTCTCATATTATATAAAAGCAGCTAAGGAATTATCCCTGGTCTACAGTTTGTCAACGTGTATTCTAGAAGAATCTACCTTCTTTCAACACATTCTTCTTAAAAATATTTATTTATTTACTTATTCATTTATTTATGTATGAGAAGATAACAAAGCATCATTCTAACATATGTGGTGCTAGACTAGAACTCAGATCCTTATTACTGTAAATTCCTTGCTCTTCCATGATACCACCTCTCTGGTCACTTGTCACATTCTTCACTATTGATCAGGATTCAGCCTCTGGGAAATTACAGTTAACTTCCACATACTTTTGTCTGAGAGAGATGTAAATGATGTCTGCTGATAACACAAAGATTATTTCATTATGCTATAGTCCATTAACCATTTTCAGATGTAAACTAATGATCTTATTCCAGCATTCTTTTTCCCATGCCTGTAAATACTGAGTTTCTCAAGCATTCTTTGAATGAGCTTTACTGTCCTGTTGGTCCTTTATTAATGAGTTAGATAAATATTTGCACCTGTTCACTTTGTGTTAGTATGAGTCTTATTCATAATATATCTTAAAAGGAAACTTTGACAGCCCCCATGACTATAAAGAGTATCGTTTCATGAAAGGAACTGAAGACCAGTGTCCTCATACAGAGAGAGTAGAGGATGTGTGATATGACTGTGAGGCCTGACAACATGAGACATTGCTGGCATGCTGAGAAAGTTTATCTCTAACCTAAGCATTAGAAATCATTGAAGTATTAATTATGGTCGTTGTGTTGTGTGTGTATATGGGGGGGGGGCATTCCAAGCACAATGTGCAGAAAAGATTATAGAGGTCTAATCTGGGGGAGAATTTAACTATTAGGAGGCCATTGCAATAGTCTAAGCAAGATTGACAGCAACTCTGTAAATACGATGGAGATAAGGAAAATGATCATATCATTCAAGAGATACTTAGAGCTTTGAAGAGAGAGGATGGCAAAAGTACTCTCATCATTCATTTTATCTATTTGAGTTTAATATGACCCAAACATGTTTTGATTTAGTCACCAACACAGAGATCAAAAACCCTTGAGATTCTATGACCTCCTCTTGGGATATATATGGTGTGTGTGTGTGTGTGTGTGTGTGTGTGTGTGTGTGTGTAGAGACACCATCTTAGCTTCAGGAGACTGAAGCATTCATGGAATCAGATTAAGACTAACAGAGATACTCCATTTCTAACAATGATGCCATTCTAAAGTAGCCAAAAGGTCAATTACCCCAAGTTTATCTCCCACACTATTTACATATTGCTGGAAGGAGTTCTAAGTTGTACTCCCCAATTCTCTTTTTCAGGCTTTCCAGGCTTCCTGGGTGAGCAACTTTATAGGACTGGTTGACAGCTTTTTTTTCAGTGGACACCCCCCCCCCCTACCCTATCAAGTTATATTCTCCTTAACTGTCTGGAGTCAAGCCAGTCCTAGTGGATGATGCTGCATTTCCTCAGGAAGATGCTGAACCTGCCAAGGATGGACCCCCGGCACTTAACACTGTTAGGGAAACTTTTTTTGGGGGGCTTGTTTAGTTTACATTGCTTGCTATCTGTGCTGCAGTTTAAAAGGCACTCTAACTTGCATTCATCTTCAAATCCTTAGGGTCACCTAACTGTTGCCTTCCAATAGCATAGCATTTATTTCTATGACGGTTCAAACTTGCACTGCAGTTTGCTCGCACAGTGCATTCCATGCAAAATATTCTTAGAAAATTATGGAATGCCTCTAGAGATACAGCATATTTTTAATGAGTGAAGAGGTTAGAATTTCATAAATCCAAGAAAAGTATAAACAGACTTCCACTATCAACAGTTTAAAATCAATTTGGAGGCATTTGGAAAGCATTTTAAAGAGCAACTAGACATCAATAAAATTTAATTAATTGGGTCTATGGATGCACATGTAAATTGGGTGTTAATTATGCCAGCAATGCTCTCCCATTAAAAATTAAGCTCATGATTAGTAACTGAGAAAAACAAGCCTACACTCTATAAACAAGTCTCATCCCCTTATATTTGAACCTAACCTTTTGGTAATTAAATCATAACTTTACATTTACCCAGATGAATCTGAGTCCTGATGGGTGACTGGTGAGTTAGCCAAGTAATCTTCACTTGGCTGCTCCATAAAACCAATTGATATCTGTAGAGATAAGTTACATACAGTTGAGCTGCCCTTTAATACAGAAGTATTGAATTATTGAAAATTCTTTCCTATCTAATTGACACCAAACAAAGGGACAGACCTGACAGTTACAAGTGACAGAGTGAAGATTGGTGATCATTTCAGAGCTGATGACATTTGCAGATGGAAGGCCTAGCACAAGAGGTTAAGCTGATGAATCTGAGTCCTTTCTACAACCCTCTCTCCACCCCCTCCCAAGATGAAGTTTTTGCATTTGAAGGAAAAATTCAATGAGGTCTTTCTTTCTTTCTTTCTTTCTTTCTTTCTTTCTTTCTTTCTTTCTTTCTTTCTTTCTTTCTTTCTTTTTTCTTTCTTCCTTTCTCTCTCTCTCTCTCTCTCTCTCTCTCTCTCTTTCTTCCTTTCTCTCTTTTTAGCATCTGCTATTTCCTTTTTTGGAGGTCTCAAATTAATCTTTCCAGACTTTTTGGAGTCAGAATCTAATATGAACACACAGCTCAAAACAATTCCCAGAAGACTTTCAGACAGAAAGAGAGCAGAGTGAGAGAAAGACACCATAGTACTGAAGCATTCTCAGTGTAATGGGGAACAGGGTTGAACTTGGGTTAATCATACACATGGCAAAGTGAGCTATTTTGCTTATTCCCAATGAATGGACATTCTTTCCTTCTCTCTCTCTCTTCCTTTTTTAGTGATGGTTTATTTTACTAGAGCACTGCTCAGCTCAGGTTTATGGTGGTGCCTGAGGACTTCGGAGCTATAACCATTATGCTACCTCCCCCTTGTGAATCAGCTCTCTTAGCTGACTAGTTAAAGCTGTATTTCAGAATATGGAAATGGGATAAAGTACTTTATGACACCAACACCAACACCAGAAAACCAACATCTTTGTTGTTGTTGTTGTTTTCCCAACAGCATTCTTTGCGAGAAATTGAGCCCATCTGCTTCTGATCCATCTTTTCAAGAACCTTCAAAATAATGTTTTATTTGGGCTACTTGATGGGATAAAGCATTTTCTCTGTTTCAGTGAGTCCTTTGATGTCCCTGTTCTTAGTCATGGAAAATGGGATTTGCAGAAATGGCGTTATACCCTCTCATTCTCCAAGCTCAATAAGAAAATATTTAATTAATTAAAAATAAAGAAAGAGAAGGAAGTGCTTCCAAACCACAGAAATGTTAGGGAGACCATGCTTGAGTTTCCCTGATGGACTGAACTACAGTGTTTTGATAAAAAAAAAAAAAAAAAAAAAAAAAAAAACCTCAGAATAGTTTCAGCAATGCCATTCTGCTTTAGGTTGTTTTTGAAGAAGATGTCCTCATTTCCACTTGAGACTAGCATTTTTAGCCCATTTATCTTATCCAGAATGCAATGGCAGAGACACTTCGGGGTTGGAAAGCATTGAAAGAAAGAAGAAGTAGTTACATCCAATTGATTTGGAACTTCTGCTTCTCCCCACATTTTATTTCTGGAAGCTTCCCATGAGACCGGACAGACCTCTTTTCTGGCTGGGCTTTGTGCCATGCTGAGACTCTAGAGGCCATGAAAATGTGCATCTTGACCACCATTTGATTAAATAGTATGAAGACATGTACTCATGCTTCCCAGTAAAAGCGTGAATGGACATGTGCTTGTGCACACTGTACTTGCTACCTTATGGACATGCTGCTCTGAAGCTGATTTCTCATCAAAATCCAATCTTCACACTTGAATGGGGGGGGGAGAAGAATGCCCTAAATTGCTTGTCTTGAGACTTCTCATCCACCACAGAGCTAGTGCAGATATGCTTGCTTCCTCTATTTAAGTTCTGTTGACCTGCTAGCTGCAGAGAGGCTCAGGAGCCAGAGCAATAAACAAAGTATTAGCTGTTGGAGACATAGGGACTATTGTTGATTCCTTTCTTCTTTCAGCTGAAATACGTCCTGTATAGTTTCTTTCTTTCTTTCTTTCTTTCTTTCTTTCTTTCTTTCTTTCTTTCTTTCTTTCTTCCTTTTCTCATTTTACTTTTTATCACTTTCAGGGGGAAAATAATGATAGTTGTTGTCACATGTGATAGTATCTTATCTCCCAGTGATAGGTGTCTGGACACAGTCCCCACTACTAGCTAACATATTCATCCACCATTTCCTACACTGGCCATCTTGCTTCCCCAACTCCCCACTCCCCACTCCTTTACAGTCTTTGACTCAGCTACAGTAGACAGTGGGTTGCCTCAGTTTCACCCTGGATCTCCCCCCCTTCTCTCTCTCGCTCTCTCCCTTTCCCCCTCTCCCCACCTCTTCTTTCATACCTCTTATGAGTGAGGTCATCAGTGAAAGACTTTTGCATGCTATACATCATCAGACAGAGGGCCAACAACCAAAGCACTTATAAAGAACATACATGGTTATTTTTTGTCCTAATTATTGAGATGTGTGGAGAATGAGAGAGACTGGCTTTCTCTTCCAGTAGTAAGACTGCAGGGGAAAAGTAGTGACTAATCTTCTCATGGTCAGAAAAGTGTTTGGGAATACGTTTTGGAAAATTACAAAAAGAAAATAAATGAAAAGTCATAATCATCCAGTACAGAAAAATAAAGTTTTAAGAAGGTGAGTAGATTACTTTGAAAATGTTCCTGAAGTAGGGTCACTGCAACAGTAGGTGAATGAGAGTCTTTGGGTCAACTTAAAGAAGATTCTCTCTCTTAGCTCCTCCTTGCACTTGCAGGATACCAAGAGGGAGTGTTCCCTCAAATTTTGCACCTTGGTTGCCTTACTCTCTTTACCCAGGTTTCATCCTTATGCTTGAACCTCTGTGGCCTCTTTAAATTCTCTCCGACAGAATAGTATCAGCCCTTTTCCTGTTGGAATAGAATTTGTATGTATGGCAGTTACAGGTGAGCTATTCATCAAATGATTTCCTGTGTCCATCTGTGTACCCAGAGAGAGTGAGTTCCCAGTCTGCTTAGCAGTGAGACAGGTTATGGTGACTGAGTTCTGGCCAACAGGATGTGAGCACAAGTGAATATGCCACTTCCTGTCTTGACCCATAAAACCACCTTCCACTTTAGGAAAACTTTCATACTTATTACCCTTACTAGTTAGTAGAAAGGACTTCATGGATATGGGGATAGAGGAGTCATGAGAGGAAAGTGGTCTGAGTCCCTGAGAGACTGCATGTAGGAGATCGCTGCCCCATGAATTGTAGTATAAGCAATGTTTGAACATTCCTATCTCCAACCACAGAGATTAGAGAGTAACCTCACATAGAAAAGTTAGCTTTGCCTATGAGACCAAGTGTGACTTATTAAAGGCAGTCTAGATATTTCTATAAAACATGAATTGAGGGGGGTCGAACAAACACTCCTCATATTTTAAACATGCCCCTAACTTGATTGCTGTGTCTACTGAGACTCCATAATTGGAGTTGTCTCTTGAAGTAAGGAACTCCTGGTATCAAATATACCTCAAATAGGGCCAAGAAATAGTTTATTTGTATATGCACTGCTTTACCATGTGTGTGACCCAGGTTTAAGCTATCTCCATGCCCCCATGAAGAAAGCTTCAGTGTAGTCATCTCTCTCTATCTATCTCTTTCTCTCTCTCTCTCTAGCTTGATCTTTATTTCTCTGCCTCTATCTCTCTTTTTTAAGGTTCTTATTATTTTCCTAACTTTTAATTTTTATTTATTTATTGGATAGAGACAGCCCAAAACTGAGAATGTAGGGGGAGATAAAGAGGGAGAAAGAAAGAGACCTGCAGACCTGCTTCACCAGTTGCAAGGTGGAGACTGGGGGCTTGTACCTGGGTCCTTGCACATTATAACATGTGTGCTCAACTAGGTGTGCCACCACCCAGCTCCCTGTATCTGTCTCTGTTTAAAGAGAGAGAGAGATGGGGGTCGGGCAGTGACGCAGTGAGTTAAGCGCATGTGGCACAAGGCGCAGGGACCTGCGTAAGGATCCCGGTTCGAGCCCCGGCTCCCCACCTGCAGGGGAGTCGCTTCACAGGCGGTGAAGCAGGTCTGCAGGTGTCTGTCTTTCTCTCCCCCTCTTTGTCTTCCCCTCCTCTCTCCATTTCTCTCAGTCCTATCCAACAACGAACAACATCAACAATGGCAATAATAATAACCACCCACAAGGAGGTTACAACAAAAAGGGCAACAAAAAGGGGAAAAAATGGCCTCCAGGATCGGTGGATTCATGGTGCAGGCACCGAGCCCAGCAATAACCCTGGAGGAAAAAAAAAAAAAGAGAGAGAGAGAGAAATAAGGTATCTCAGAGGACCACCCAACATGCTCTGTCTTTGCCTTCCTCTTGAGGTGTCCTGAGATGGCTACATGATAGCAACTGACAGTTGCTTGTAACCTAAAAAGAATAGTTAAAGAAGAGGATGTTAGTATCCTTTCAGCACAAGTCAGCACACCAGTTCATTTCCCTATGAAGAAGGAGGTATGCTGAGATGAAACTACAAAGGCACCAGAAGGCCCCTAATTGAAATAGAGGAGGTACAGTGAGACTTCATGTACTTGATCTCACTTAATTCTTGCTACAGTTTCAAGAGGTGAGGGCAACTATCATTCTTGCTTTGTAGTTATAACCTGGGCAGAATCCATAGTTTGTCTCTTTTTTAATTAGTATTATTTTTAAAGTTCATTTTCTATGAGAGAGAGAGATGACATCACACAAAAGAGGGAGAAGTCAGAACACCATTCACAAAGCTTTCCCCCTGCAGATGGGGACAGGTAGCTCAAACCCAGATCTTTGCACATTGTAGCATGTGCAGTCAACCAAGTGTGCCACTACACTACCCCAACTTTATTTAATTTCATAGGACAGAGAGAAATTGAAAAGGAAGGAGGACAGAGAGAGAGAGAGAGAGAGCTACCTGCAGCACTGCATCACCACTTGTGAAGTTTTTCCCTCTTGCAGGTGAGGACGGGGGGGGGGGCTGCTTAAACCTGGTTCCTTGCACATGGTAACATGTGTAACATGTGTAAAACCAGGTGTGCACAACCCAGCCTATTTTTAAAATTATTATTAATGAGGAGGGAGAGTGAGGGTGCACACCCAAGCATCACTCTGACACATGGGATGCCATAGATTAAACTCAGGACCTCATATTTGATAGTTCAAATCTCTGTTCACTGTGTTACCTCTCAGAGCACTGGCTGCTCATATTATATTATCTTGTGCTATTGAGCAGAGATTCCTTCCTTATGTCAACAGTCCAAAACAAAGAATGGGACTATAACCTCCCCCTTTCTTTCTCTCTCTTTCTTTCTTTCTTTCTCTTTTTTTTTTTCTTTTTTTAACTAGAACACTGTTCAGTTCTGGCTTATGGTGGTGTGAAGGATTGAACCTGGGACATTGGAGTCTCGGGCATGAGAGCCTGTTTGCATAACCATTATGCCATCTACCCTCCACCCAACCTCCCCTTTTCTACTTGTGGTATGTAGCTTGTAATTCCTTTGTTGCTTGGCATGTCAGCCTATCTGTTCCCCCACCTCCACCAGTGGCCTGGCCATGGTTTACCTTCCCTATGGCTTCCAGCTCACTTGAGGAGACTGATAGCAGAGGGCTGTCAATTTTGTTTGAACTGCTCCATCACTGCTGACATTTCGTTAACCACCCTATGAGCTTCCCCAGTCTGAAGCAGCAGCAACTGGTGCCCTTAAAAACAGAGCAAAAGACAACCGTATTGATTTTCTACTATCAACAAGAAAAAGGACAATTGCTCTTTGCTGAAAATGTTCATAATGCATTTTGCACCACTTATTCTCAAAGTCCACCTCCTCCTGATAGAGTGCTGGGCCTCTGTCACCCCCTGCAGCTTTAGACTCAGCTACATTTAACCTTGATATTACAATACCACCCTCTCAAGGCTTTCAAGTCCTAAGAAAGCACTGAGTATAGCTGCTGGGCCTGTGTGGATAACCCACTCCCTTTGTATGGGGAAGTTACTTAGAAATCACAAAGGAGAGGTTGGGGTTGGGCAGTAACACATCTTGTAGAGTACACGTTACTGTGTGTCAGGATCTGGGTTCAAGTCCCCAGTCCCTATCTGCAGGTAGGAAGCTTCAGTGCTGCAGATGTCGTTCTTTCTCTCCCTCTCTACCTCTGCCCCTTCTCTCATTTTCTCTCTGGTCTATCAAATAAAAGGAAGAAAATAAAAAGAGATAAATTTTAAAAAATGGCTGCCAGGAGCAGTGGATTGATGGTCCTGTCATCAAAGCCCAGTAATAACACTTGTGGCAGGAAAGAGATAGACAAGGAAGAAAGAAAAAGAGAAAGAGGAGACCTGAAAGTAACACCCCAGTTAAGAGCACATAGTACAAAGCACAAGGTCCCACAAAAGAATCTGGGTCCAAGGTCCCAGATCCCCACCTGCAGGGAAGGTGCCTCACAAGCAGTGAGAAGGACTTCAAGTGACTGTCTTTCTCCTTCTCTATCTTTCCCTCCCCCTTTCAATTTCTCTCTGCTCTATCCAGTAAAAACTGAAAAAAAAGGGGGGGAAGTCGGGCTGTAGCGCAGTGGGTTAGGTGCAGGTGGCGCAAAGCACAAGGACCGGCATAAGGATCCCAGTTCGAACCCCGGCTCCCCACCTGCAGGGGAGTCGCTTCACAGGCGGTGAAGCAGGTCTGCAGGTGTCTATCTTTCTCTCCTCCTCTCTGTCTTCCCCTCCTGTCTCCATTTCTCTCTGTCCTATCCAACAACGACAACAACAATAATAACTACAACAATAAAACAACAAGGGCAACAAAAGAGAATAAATAAATAAAATAAATATAAAAACAATTTTTTAAAAATGCTTTTAAAAAAAAAAGGCTGCAGGAGCAGTGGATTTGCATACTGGACCCCAGTGCAAACCCTGGAGGAAAGAGAAAAAGAGAGATGGCAGGAAGGAAGGAAAGAAGGATGGGAGGGAGGGAAGGAGGGCAAGAAGAATGACAAAGGAACACAAGCCTGAGTTAAGGAAGTCAGTGTGCAGGCTGCAGGACAGAGTCATCTTTGAAAAGAGCATGCCACTTTGTTTTATTAAGTGCACTGTTAACTTCCATATTGCATTTCAAGATTATGTATACAGTGACTAAATGGACTGAAGAATCAAATTATTATTTAGTAAATTAGACTTTATATTTACCTATACTTCTGTATTCTTTTTTTTTTTTTTTTTACTTTTCAAAACACCAAAGGTGGAAGAAAAAAAAAAAAAAGGAATCATGTAAGAACCTTGAAAAAGCAAGCCTGACACTCTGGGACAACTGTAGTGTCAAAACCAGTCGATATTTATGCCTAGCAACCTTGATGATATCCTTTTAATTAAAATCAATGGAGAAATAAAACATGCATTAGAATGCACTTGGGATCGCTTGCTACACAAGAGAGGAGTCTGATATCACACAGAGTGTGATTATGACAAGGAAACAGCCCCTCTGGTGTTTGTATCCCCGACCTCTTCTTCCAATGCTCTTGTGTTCAGTGCTACTGCTGTTGCTTTTTTAATCTCACTTTGTTTTTCATTTGCCACACTTTCCTTGAGACATGTATTTGAACAGACAACTCATAAAAAAGTCAAAAACAGGGCCAGGAGATAGCTTATTCATCCGGTAGAGAACATACTTTTACTATGCTAGAGGACCAGAGTTTGAGACCCTTGGGAGCATCTGCAGAGGGGAAGCCTCACAAGTGCTGCAGCAAAAAGTGGTGCCTCTCATTCTATCTCTGAATTTCTCTTTTTCTCTCTCATCTGTCATAAATATATATATTATAAAGAGTCTACTGGAAGCTATAAAATAGTATGGACATAAAACCTCAGTGAAAACCCCAGAGGCAAGCATACAAACAGACAAGAAGTTAATTGGGTACAAACTATAACCCAGAGTTGTTGGAGAAATGAGTAGCTGTGAAGAAGGTGCTAAAGAAACTACGGAACTATTCTCATTGTATCAGTTTTGACTCTAACTCGACAATGATCTTAAGGTTGAGGCTGGAGAGACATAGGCAACATCTTTGAGTTTCAGCTACAATGAAACAATGAGAATCACTTCTAGAAGGTTCTCGGTATTTGATGAATATTCTATCAGACCAATGAGGGATAAGAGTAATAGCAACTTCTGTTCTTTAAACACTGCTCACAGAGTATCTTTTAATCTTTGCCACAACATACATATTGGTTCTGTTATTATTTCCATTTGATGAATAAGGAAACTGAAGTTGGAGGGATGGAGTTTTCCTAATGTTGACCAGTTGGTCTGTGGCTAAGGTTAAATACAACCAAAGTCATGCACTTCACCACTGGCCCAAGTCACCTTCTAGAATCTATGGAAAATGGAAGAGCTTAGGTCTGACAAGAGTCCATCTATTTTATCTCTATTGACTCTGAAGAGTCTTCTCACTGTACCCTCTACCCAACTGGCCATTGTAGAGCTCATCAAGTCTGAGAGCAACTTTGCTTAATCTCAGGCCACTTCCATTGGTTCAGGGTTTACCAAACGAGGAACAAGAGAACTTTTATCTATCCTGATCTGGTTTTAAAGGCTCCCAGACTGGCAGGTTTAACAATGACAGGTTAAATCAATCCAGGAATAGATGGGAATTTAACACTATTTCCCTAGCCTGGCTGAGCAGACTTAACAGCAGATATTAGTGCTTTATAAAACCCAAACATCACAGAGGTATTTTTGCTTGTTTGTTTTTCTCATGTGGCTTGGCTCCTCTCTGACTGCAGATAGTCACCACCTCTCTGGGGCTTCTAGGGGGACTGTCATGTTGTTAAAAGCTTCCCTTCCTTATCTCATTTCCTAATCTGCAAAGAAAGATTTGAGAGCCCTCAGCTCTGGTTTTTTCTCTTCAAGGACCTGCTAGTGCTGGACTAATTAATGGAAAGGGCCTAGAGATAAGTTCCTTCAAAAATTATAGAATGTCCTAATCAGACGGGCAAGCAAAGGTTTGACCCCTGGGACAAAGGGTCACTCTGAAATAATACAATGAATTCAACTATTACTGTCATTTTTTTGTTACTCCCAAAGGAAGAGAAGTCAAAATTGACCTTGCAGAACAGGAGGACACTTAGTTTCTGTTACAGAGGTGATGAGTTAAAAAGCATTCTCTGTGTATATTTCCAGTCTTCAAATTCCTACTGGGTTTGTAAGCACTCCTACCTCAATTTTCTTTCACTAGAAACCTTTCCACCAGCTTTCTCTTCATTTGTTTTCCTCTAATCGCTCATTTTACCATATCTTCTGTTTAAATACGACCCCCTACTCCTCTCCCATAAACAGTTAGTATGCAAACCCCACCAAGTAGTGCTTTTCAGTACTTATTTAATTACAGAATGATTGGAAATACAGTTTTGTAAACTTTGGAAATTTTCACTTTCATGGAGGTGAAGTTGATGTACTTTCCCCTATTCCTCCTACTAGATAAATCTAAATAAAACCCCTCAGGCAAACATCAAAACAAACAGGTGGAATTACAGGAAACTAAAAGCTTTTGCATAGCAAGAGAGAGAGAGAAGGCACATAAAATGAAAAGATAGCCTGCTACAGAATGGAAAAATAATTGCAAACCATTTATTCAATAAGATGTTAGTATCCAAAATATACAAAGAACTCACACATCTCAACAGCAAACAAATAATTCAATTTAAAAAAAAAAAGAGCAAAGGATTTAAATAGAGGTTGGTCAATAACTATCTAAGATGACCACTGGCTTGAAAGAGCCAAGACCCTCAAGGCAGAGATCAGCTGGAGTGTGTGTATCCCCACTCCCTTTGCAGGGAGACTGAGAGCCCAGAACTATTGTTTGTGCTGGCCAGCCTGTTAACTCTAGAGTGACAAAGGCTGAGGAACACTCGCAGACAGAGTTGATTTCCTCCAGACAATAGACAAGCAGCCTAGGAGTAGAAGGGAGACCTGGAGTGTCCCTTAGAGCACCATTCAGCAGTGTAAAAAACAGAAAGAGATCTTCAGCCCTGCTGAAGCCATCAGAAGCTGGTTACCCTGCATGTGGCAGTTGCCTCTAATTGTCATAAGGTTCATCAGACTGGGAGGGAAAAATGAACACAGGTTATGATAAAGGAATATGCATCTATTATCTACATCAGTACAACTACTGTAGAAAGTTGTATGGCAGCTTTTTAAAAAGTTAAAAATATGATTTATCTATTCTAACTTGGGGAATAGATTCATAAGTAACAAGGGCATTGCACTGAAAAGGTAGCTGCATCCCACATTCATAGCAGCACTGAAATAACCAAGAAACAGAAACAACCTAAGTGTCCATCTTACAAATGAATGGATAAAGAAGTTGTGGTAAATAAACAGACAAAAAAGTTAGTCCACCACAAAAGTAAATTTATGAATAAATAAATAAATCCATCATTTGCAACAACAAGGATAGTCCTTGAGGGTTTAATGCTAAGTGAAATAAAACAAAGACAAAAACTGTTCCATATCACTTTACATAGAATCTAAACAAATGAAACAAACAAGTAAAAATAATTCTTAGAATTCCTATAAATGAAATAGGGGCATTTTTTAAATTTTTTTAAGTATTTATTGCATCCTGTGTGCTAGGATTGTTCTTGCATTTTCAAAAAAAAATTCTACTTAAATTCTTTGGACATAAATAGGTAAGAAAGCTTTCCCAGCTGTGAGCCCATTATTATCACAGGAGAAGCAGAATTGCTGTAGTTCTATTTCCAAAAAATGTGATTTTCCCAAATGCTGTATTGTTTTTGTTTGTTTGTTTATTTGGTTTTTTTTTTCTTCCTTTCCTTTATGGATTTTTACTTAGGAACTCACCAAAAGGCAGTTACGTTTTAAGGGTACTCTCTTCTCATTTGAACATCTGGGAAATGGGAATGCATTTTGTAGCCCATAACAACTTATATTTGTGTCAATTAAATTGTCCACCTGAGAAAGAGAGAGAGAGATATCACCAGGGGGAATAAGTCAGGGAGGGGAGGGAGGTAGGGGAACTGGTTGAAGGAGGTTAGGTGGTATACACTTTCAGCTCTAAGACATGAGACTCATGATACTTATGCTTTGCACCGCTATATGATATATTTGAAATTTGTTAAGAAAATCCTAAGCATTTTCATCACAAGGGAAAACATTTGTTCTTTTTTATTTTTGTTTTTTACTTTTGATATCTATATTATTAGGTATTAACTAAATTTATTGTGACCAGCACTTTGCAATATATATATGTCATTATCAAACTTAGTGCTATCTGTCTGTTATATCCTAATAGAATTGGGGAGAAAACTGTAACACTAAGACAAAATCCTGCATTAATTCAATAACAAGAAGGGTATGTTACTGTTACTATGAATAAAGCTCACCTATAGTTGCTCCAAAGTAAACAAATAACAAATAAAACTGTCTTAAAATTAAAAATAAATACATCAAAAAAACCCTTAGAGACTATCTATCTGTATAAACAAAGAAGACTACAAAAGGTGGACATAAGGACCCAGGAGGTGGTTGAGTGTATGAGCCAGGAACCAGGTTCAAGCCTCTGGCCCCCATCTGCAGGATGGAAGCTTCACAAGCAATGAAACAAGTGCTACAGGTGTCTTTCTGCCCCTAATCCTCTCTATCTCTCTCTCTCCTTTCAATTTCTCTGTTCTATCAAATAAATAACAAGGAAAATAAAAATAAAATGAAAGGAAAAATGGTCACTGGGAGTAGCAGTGCAGTCATCAAGCCCCAGTGATAACCTTGGTGGAAAATATAAATGTAAATATAAATATATGGTGGTAAGAAGGTGGACTACTTAGAGACCTCAAGACCCAAGAAACAACACAGCAGAGAGTTCCCTGGACATTCTTTTTGCCTGTCCATCCCAGATCAAAGTTGCAGAAATTTGTGTGTTTGAATTGATAATAGGCGTAGCTCAAACTTGTTCTCAAGAAAGGGGGACTGTGTAAAACAACAGAGCATTTTGACAATTAGCCAAACACTGTAGCATTTTGACATCAATCAAACACTGCAGAAAAAAAAAATCTGTGGTTTCACTCTACCCACATGAGCAAGCAATAAGTAGGTAACCAAGATAACTATAGTAAGGCACCCCAAAGCACTTGTATGTATGATGACAGAGAATACAGGTAAGCACATGGGATATTTAACTTTGCCAGGTGGTAATAAGCAATCCTCTCTCTCTTCCACACTCTCTGTGATAAATTGACACAATGCCACATAGAGAACCTGGACTTGTAACTTTACCCAGAATCAGTAAGACACTTCTCCCTGTTCTCCTTTAGGATGGTTTCAGGGAGACCAAGTGGAGAGTGAGGATCTTTGCCACCACAGAACAATAAATTCCCCATCCCTCCACAATGCCAGAATATTATGTTGGAAAAACCAATGAGAAAACTACCTTTGTAATCATTCAAGAAAGCAGTAAAGTCTACTAGGCACACTCCCAATCCTACCCAACAGTAAAAAGGAATTCTCCTACAAGTACTCAGGTAAATGGAAGCCAAATGGAAAACTTGGAACTCTTTCCCCACCTAACATTAACAAGCCAGAGAACAGTGTCAGAGGAAACTAGGAAAACAGAAGGCTTAATAACTTTGAAAATCCTATAATACCAGAATGATTTGATTTCAATCGGAAATAACTGATTATACCAATGAACAAAAAGATCTCAAACTGAACAAAAGCAACTGATGAATAACAGCACCAAGATGACAGAAAACAACCCAAGTAGATAAACAACCCAAGATGCTAAAGTAGGCATGATAAAAAAATTTTATTTGGTGTGATCTGAGGCCCAAGATGGAGTTTACAGTGAACAATACTTATACACCTTTCCCATATTAGGGAGCTACTCTCTTCCCTGATCCAGCTTTCTGGTCCTTTTTCCAGCCATGACATCATCTCCCCAGACAATAACTTGGATCCATATGCATATCAGATTTCAGGCTCAGGGAAAAAAAAAACTAGTATAGCCACAGGCCCTTTGGAATATAACTAAAATATGTCTTCTAGCTATCTACAAAATGAAGACCCCCCCAACTCTTCATCTGCACTACTCCAGCCTTTATGTTCATGATTAGTCAACAACTTGTTTGACTTTGTATGTTAACTCTCTTTTCAGCCACCAGGTTCCAGATGCTAGCATGATGCTGACCAGACTTCCCTGGACAGACAACCCCACCAATATGTCCTGGAACTCTGATTCCTCAGAACCCCACCCAACTAGGGAAAGAGAGAGGCTGGCTGGGAGTATGGATCGACCTGTCAACGTCCGTGTTCAGTGTGGAAGCAATTACAGAAGCCAGACCTTCCACACCTCCTGCATCCCACAATGACCCTGGGTCCATACTCCCAGAAGGTTAAAGAATAGGAAAGCTACCAGGGGAGGGGATGGGATACAGAGATCTGGTGGTGGGAATTGTGTGGAGTTGTAGCCCTCTTATCGTATAGTTTTGTCATTGTTTCCTTTTTATAAAGAAAAAAAGAAATCAAAGAAAAGGGTGAAAATTCAGATATAGAGAACAAATTGGTGATTACTGGGAGTGGGTATAATTTAAGTGAATCATATAGGGTAGTGGATAGAAGGTAAACTTTAGTAGTGATCATGATATAATGTCTACAGAATTATAACAGTATATACTTGAAACTTATAAAATATTAGACATTAATGTTACCTCAATAAAAATTCATTTGGTTAAAAAATTATTTGGGGGATCGGGCAGTAGTGCAGCAGATTAAGCGCACATGGCGCAGAGCACAAGGACCAGTGTAAGGATCCCAGTTCAAGCCCCAGCTCCCTACTTGCAGGGGCATTGCTTCACAGAAGGTGAAGCAGGTCTGCAGGTGTCTGTCTTTCCCTCCCCCTCTCTGTCTTCCCCTCCTCTCTCCATTTCTCTCTGTCCTATCCAACAATGACGACATAAATAATAACTACAACACTAAAAAAAACAAGGGCAACAAAAAGGAAATAAATATTAAAAAGAAAGAAAGAAAAAGGAGAGAGACAAAGTGATACTGCAGCACTGTTTTATCACTTGTGAATTTTTCCCCCTCCAAGTGGGGACCAGGTGTTTGAAGCTGGTCCTTGTGCAATGTAATGTGTGCAATATACACTGAGCTAAAGAAAAGCAACTGTCAGCCCAGATTTCTGCATCCAGTGAAAATATCCTCCAGGAATAAAGGAAAAATCAGGACATTCTCAAAGGCAAGCAAGAAAATGTGTTCCTGTCAACTTATGCTAAAAGAACACTTAAAAGGAAATTCTCCTAATAGAGGAGAAGTGATATAAGAAGGAGTGTTGGAACATAGGAAGGGAGAACGTTCATAACAGATAAGAATCCAAGTAAGGACAATATATATATCTTCTTTTAAGTTATCTATATTATAGCTAATAAGAAAAATTGCTATGCAGCCTGAATAAATGTAAATAGAGGAAATATCTAAAATAATTAAATTATATCATAAATAGGGAGAGTGAACAGATATAGAGAGAATTAAGATTTTTATGAGTTAATCTAATCAGTAAAATGACTATATACTGCATGCATCATCTAAGTTCATTTCCCACGTCTACGCTGGACTGGACCTGCCAATATATGCGGATATCTTTGCCCACCCTGTCCAACGCTTGACATCTCGTCACCCAATCTGGTCCCCTACGCCTACACTGAACTTCTCTGTTCCAGACTCTTGGAAACAGAGTTGGCAGTCAGCTGAGGTAAAGAACAAACACCTCATCACAAACCCCTGCAAGCGTCAACCCGGCTTTGACCTAGCACGTTATGATTGGGCCCTCCTCAATCGGATCGAACAGGCCAAGGCCGGTGTGCCGCTATGTTCCATCGCTGGGGAGCCAGAGACTACCTGAACTGCCCCTGCGTCTACAGACAGACCATGACCTACATAGTCAACGACTGCCACCTCTCCAGATTCAAAGGAGGCCTTGAAACTTTACATCAGGCTCAACCTGACGCTGTTGACTGGCTACGGAAGAAGGGCAAACGCTAGAAGAAGAAGACTGCATGCGTACATAATTCAATACATAAAACAACCACTAACAATGCTACAAAATAAGACAGACTAAAAAACAATATAGAGGCTAACAGATAGTTCACCTAGCAGATGTCAACTTTGCCAAGCACATAGCCCAGGTTCCTGTATAGGGAATGGAAGCTTCACAAGAGATAGAGCTCTCTCTCTCTCTCTCTCTCTCTCCTATTTATCGTTCTATATAACTGGATCTCTCCTTTTCTATGTAATCATGTTTATGTCTAAAAATCTAGAATTTTAGTTTTTCCTCTATTATCTTAAACAAATAATAGTTCATCAAAAATGTTTTTATCTTTTGTTTGTGGATTCTTTAAGATTTGTCTGATATTCCAGTCATCATATTTGAGTACACCCCTTACCCCCAACTGGAACATTTTTTTTTTAAATAAAGCAACTGGAAGTCGGTCCGTAGTGCAGCGGGTTAAGAGCACGCAAGGACAGGCCTAAGGATCACGGTTCAAGCCCCCGACTCCCCACCTGCAGGGGAGTGGCTTTCACAAGCAGTGAAGCAGGTCTGCAGGTGTCTGTCTTTCTCTACCCCTCACTGTCTCCCCTCCTCTTTCCATTTCTCTCTGTCCTATCCAACAACAATGACATCAGTAATAACTATAACAATAAAACAACAAGGACAACAAAAGGGAATAAATAAATAAATAAATAAATAAATATTAAAAAATAAAGCAACTATTTTCTCCTCCTTTTGCATCAAAGTCATTTTTTTTAAGAATAACTAAGATCATTCTTCTCAGATTATATTATGAGGTCCTTTTTCATTTAACAACATGTCCTGGAGATCTTTTCATATATAGTTGATGACATCATGCTTAATCCCTGCAAGATATTGTACCATTTAAAAATTGCCACAGTAAGTATATTTAAAGATATATTGATAAAATTCTAGGTTATTTACTAAATTATAATACATATGACATGTATTATAAAAACACATAATTTAATCAATGGTTAAGATAAATTTCCCATTATGTAAGAAAAAAATATAAAAATTGAAACTTTGAGAGTCAAAAAATATGTAAAATATCAGCTTTATTACATCATGTGGAACAGCTCTTTAGGAAGATTGGGTCAATGTATGCTCACACCCTCAAAATATTCCCCAAAGGCTTAAATTATGGGAAATGACTAGATCAGACCTTTGCTTTAGAAAGCTAATCCTGCTAGTGGTGCTAAAAGATAAATGTCACAAATGCAGCATGGAAATACTGAGGGAGAGTTGTGGAAGATTCATGCATGACAGTGTTGAGTGCCTGCATCTCTCCATCTAACCTAACAGATTTAGCTACACGCTCAGAACAGCAGCTGCCAAAGAGAATGCAATGGTGGCTGGATTTTGTAAGGCACCTTGGGCTAGCTTGGTGACAGCGAAACATGAAATCCCTTCAGAAACCACCTACATAAGTAAAATGAGTAATTACTCTGATAGGGTAATTACTCAGGTGAGACAGATTTAATATTTTCCTTTTCAATGTTGGGCTAGAAAAATATCTCACTGGTTAGAGAATTTGCCTGGCCATGTGTGTGCGCAGTTCAAGTTCAAACCCTAGTACCACTAGGGAGGTGCTTGGGCCCCAGATGAAACTCTAGGAGTTCCATCTCTCCCCTCCTCTTCTGTCTCTCCATCTAAACAAAAACTGACTTAGATGGATTGACCTGCCAATGCCCATGTCCAGTGGAGAAACAATTACAGAAGCTAGACCTTCTACCTTCTGCACTTCATGAAGAATTTTGGTCCATACTCCCAGGGGGATAAAGAATAGGGAAGCTTTGAATGCAGGAGATGGGACACAGAAGTCTGGTGGTGGGAATTATATGGAATTGTACCCCTATTATCTTATAATCTTGTTAATCATTATTAAATCACTGGTAGAAATTAAAAGAAAAAATTGACCCAGAACTGTGAAATCACACACAAAAGGCCTGACTCCACACACACACACAAAAAATGATAATAATAAAATAAGAACTGACAAAATAGCTCACCTAGATAGTATATTTGCTTTACCAGGCAAGCAACCCAGGTTTGAGCCTGGCTCCCTACTGCACTGGAAGATGTTTTAGTGCTCTTTTTCTCTCTTTCTTTCTGTCTGACTTTCTGTCTGTTTGTCTTTCTGTCTTTCTTTCTTCCTGTCTTTCTTTTCTCTCTATCTGAAAAAATTTAGCCTGGAGTGGTGAGGCTCAAGTGATGACATAAATAATTTTTAAAAATCTTTTTTTTGTTTGTTTTTTTAAAAAAACTTATTTATTTATTCCCTTTTGTTGCCCTTGTTTTTTATTGTTGTAGTTATTATTGTTGTCGGTGTTGGATGGGACAGAGATAAATGGAGAGAGGACAGGAAGACAGAGAGGAGGAGAGAAAGACAGACACCTGCAGACCTGCTTCACCGCTTGTGAAGCGACTCCCCTGCTGGTGGGGAGCTGGAGGCTCGAACTGGGATCCTTCCGCCTGTCCCAGCCTGTTTCTATCTTTCCCTCGTGGGGCAGGGCTCTGGAGAGGTGGGGTTCCAGGACACATTGGTGAGTTCATCTGCCCAGAGAAGTCGGGTTGGTATCATGGTAGCATCTGCAACTTGGTGGCAACCAACATCCATGTCCAGCAGAGCAGCAATTACAGAAGCCACACTTTTTCCTTCTGCATCCGAAGAAAAATCTGGGTCCATATTTCCGAGGGGGAAATGTTAGGGGAAGATGACCAGAGGGCTCTGAAATCCAGTTCCACCAAGATCCAGCACTCTTGTGACAAGAAATTTTTTTTAAAAATCTTTTTTAAAAGAAGTTACCCAGCTTATTATTTTCAAGAAGTCATGAAAACTAGAGCACTCCACAAATATCATGGACACAAAACAACTGTCTTGTCACAGCACTGTCCCGAAGTTTGGTAAACTTGAGCTGAAGGAAGTTGGGACCCCAAGAGAAGGGTTTTCTGATATACTTAACTTGTTGCCACCCCTCCTCAATCCCAAATGGTGTCAGGGCTAAAAGACACCCCAGTTCCCTCCATCACTGCACCAGGAAAAAAAGTGGACATGTCTTTCTACCTGCATTCCCCAGAACTCAAAACCTACCTATTCCTTGTAATAATATTAAAAAAGAAGGAAAGTATTTTGCATGAAAACATGTTTTAACTGTATTTATAACACTCAATAAATAAATTGTAGGTTTTATATCATTCAGAGAGAGCTGCCAGTGATTTATTCAGTTATTAACTTCACACGCTTGGGAGAATGAATTAAATGCCAGCCCATGTTGAAGGTTTGGGATTATTCCCCCAGAATCTTCCAGTGGCAGGTTGGGGCAGTTATGTAGGTATTTTAGGAGGAGTGATGCAAGAACAGTTTGGGTTGAAGCCATGGAGGGCAAGAAGCTTCTATCTTGTCCATTTACAGCAGCTTATATCTTCCATAAAAAGGAAATGAATAATGTATTATTGGGTTTACATAAGGTCACCTGGTGAACTTTGACCTCTCTCTTTTCTCATTTGGCTCCATTATTAGATGAAATGACAGATTTGATCTCTTTTCATATTGTATTAGAAAGGGTCTCTTTATTTCACCCTCTAGCTGCAATCAGGACTGGGCAAGTGCATTAATTATGATTGATTGAGAGTGTCTATTGGGTGATTATTTCTCGAATTCTACTCCTGAGCCCAAACCTTTTGACCTATTTCAGGCCACACAGCAAATTAATCTATAAGAAGATTTAAGGGAAAGACTGTGCAGGACAGCAGTTCCCCTCCTGTGTTTGCAGTCAAAACATTTAAGACGCACTTCAAGACATCCAGAGGAGTTGAATTACTGGAAAACTCCACAGTGAAGACATTTAACAACATGACAACTCAGCTGAAAAACATCTTACATACAGTCACCAAAAATGGCTCTGAATTAGCGCCCCCCAAAGAGAAAGAAATTCTTAACTCTCAAGTTGAGAGGCTAGCCTAGAAACTGCTTTTTCTTTTTCCTTTTTTTTTTTTAATGAGTTTGTGAATTTGTCACAACTGGAGTTCCAGAATGACACATCCCTGTTGTTGGGACATTCAAACCCCTTCAGTCGTCTTCCAAGCAGATTAAAAATGACAGTGCTAATTAAAGAAGTAAAGAAAAGAGACCACTGTCAGTAGCAATGTATAGACATGAATTATAATAAGGCTCAGATGAGGAGGAGAAAGAAGACTTGGGGAGATAGCCTTCTTGCATGTTTCTCTTTTATGCTGCAGGTGAAATCTATTAAAAGAAAAAGAAGCTGTTTAATGAAAAAAATTTCATCTCTCAGTTATTAGAATCCAGTAAGAGTGGACAAGAAGTATCATTCAGAATTGAATTGAAGGTTGGAGGGTAGATAGCATAATGGTTATGCAAACAGATTCTCATGCCTGAGGCTCCAAAGTCCTAGGTTCAGTCCCCTGCACCACCATAAGCCAAAGCTGAACAGTGCTCTGGTTAAAAAAATAAAAATAACAATAAAAAAGTTTAATTAAAAAAAACTAGAATTGAATTGAAGCCAGCAGAGAAATATACTTAGTCTCTCTACCTGCCATCCAATGCCCCCAAGTAGCAAAAAAAAAAAAAAAAGATGAATTTGAGGCAAGAACCACAAGTTGTGTGACCCACTGCAAGTGACTCAACCACTCTGAGCTCCCCCTTCTTTTTCCAGGGTACAAATAATGCCTATCTCATCTTTCCAATACATACAGCAACAAGGATTAGAGAGACAGTATGTGTTTAGAGAAACAAATATTTTATTGCTGTTATTTATAACCCCTACCCCCCCACACATACACACACTGCCATTTATGGAGGTAGGTCATGGGAAATGAAAAGTCTAGTGTGCAGAGCACAAACAAAATTTCTAGTCTCACACTTGAAAAACACACACACACACACATGATGTGATAGAAGGAGATAGGAACTGGGGAGAGTCAACATAAGAGAAGAGAAGGGCCACAACCTCTGGGCAGAGGCTCAGGGTCAGGGGCTTGATGGTTGTGGAGCAGAAGAGGGATACATGGACAGCAGAGTCAGATAGGAAGTAAAAGAAGCCAGTGGAGAGAGGCTTTTGTTTGGATTTTCACCAAAGTTGCACTGCTCTGAGTCAACATTTCTAGGTAGAAAGAGAGTACAGCCATGACAGAGAGAGACAGGGAAAGACACCACAGAAGCTTTCCTTCAATGAAGTAGGGGCTCTTTCTGATGAATGAGACATTTGCCAGGCTTGAGAAGGAACAAAGAAGAGGCCAAGGGACTGGGTGGTGGCTCAGCTGATAAAGGATAAATGTTACCCTGAGGAAGGACCCAGATCAAGCCTCTAATTCCTGTGTGGATGAGGGAAGATTCACAAACACTCCAAGAGGTCAAGTGTTGGTATGCTTCTAGTTCTGCTTCTGGGATCCTTTCTGTTACATTACTTGAGGTTGTGGTCTATTTACATGGTCATTCTGTTACATTGGTTTGGTCTCACTCCCCCTGCCTCTGGGAGATTTTGGTTTAGTCCTTGCCTTTTCGTGCTTCTTCCTTCTCCCCGCCCCATATAGTACATACTTCCTTGGTTCCTGATTCTTCTGCCAGAGGAGAGAGAAGCAAGACAGACTTGGGTTGTGATTAGATTAGATTAGATTAGTTTTTTGAACCATTCCCTCATGTATAAAGAAATATTGCTTCTCCGCTCAGCCATGTGCCCCTGGTTGTCTGTCTCCCACTTGAAGCTAGCCCGGCATATTGGCACCCTGAACTTTGACTGACAGTCAAGCAGTGGCCCACCTAGTTAAGCACACATATTACAGTGCTCAAGGACCCGGGTTCAAGCCCATGGTCCCCACTTGCAGGGGAAAGCTTCACAAGTAGTGAAACAGGCCTGCAGGTGTTTCTCTCCCTCCCCTTTCAATTTCTTTCTGTCTCTATCCAATAATAACTATTAAAAAAAAAGAGAGAGACATGAGCACTGGAGCTGTGCTATAGGTATTTCTCCTATTCTCTGTCTCTTTCTCTTTTCCTCCCTCTCTCCTCTATCTCTCTTTGTTTCTGAACCTTTGCTAAAAAAAAAAAAAAAAAGAGGGCAGAATTGGGGAACATAGCATAATAGTTATACAAAAAGACTTTCTTAACTGAAGTACCCAGGTTTCCCTGGTTCAATCCCAATGCCACCATGAGCCAGAGTTGAGCAGTATATTAGTTTTTTTTTTTTTTTTAAGGGGGAAGGCAGGTGGTGGCATACCTGGTTGAGCGCACATGTTATAATGCACAAGGACCCAAGTTTGAGTCCCTGGTCCCCACGTGCAGGGGGAAAGCTTCACGAGTGGTGAAGCAGTGCTGCAGGTGTCTCTCTGTCTCTCTTCCTCTCTATTCCCCCCTTCCCTCTTGATTGCTGGCTGTCTCTATCCAATAAATAAATAAATATAATAAAAAAATTTTAAAAAGGAAAATTTGACTGTCAAGAATGATGAAGTAGTGCAATACTGACCCCTAGAAATGAAAGAGAGAGAGAGAGAGAGAGAACAGTGCAGATCATGGCAAGTGCTTTAGCGCGTTTTAGGGTCAGCTATGTTTCATCATTGGTGATACCATGATTGTTGTAGTTATGTAGCTTTTATTATTCACAGAAAATGTCCACAGCTGGGGAGACAGCATAATGTTTATGCAAAGGACTCATGCCTGAGGCTTCTAGGTTCCAAGATCAATTCCCAGAACCACCATAAACCAGAGTTCCATAGTGTTCTCGACTCTCTCTCTCTCTCTCTCTCTCTCTATCTCTCTCTCTCCCCATCCCCTCAAATAAAATACTTTTTAAAAAAATGTCCAGAGGAACCATTTCATTTAAGGACTGAGTGCCATCAGACATTCAGAAATGGGGGCTGTTTTCTCATTTGGAATTGAGAAGCTGCCACTAACATATCATGAAACTCTCTGGGGGTTGGATAGTGGCACATCTAGTTACAGGTTACCACACAAGGACCCCAGTTGAGCCTGCACTCCCCACCTGCAGGGGGCAAGCTTCACAAGTAGACAAGCAAGTACTGCAAGTATCTATCTTTCTCCCTCTCTATATCCCCCTCCCCTCTCAATTTCTCTCTGTCTCTGTCAAATAAAGAAAACAAACAAACAGAAAAAAAAAAAAGAAAGAAAAAAGAGGCCTCTAGGAGCAGTAGATCAGCATGCAGGCACTGAGCCCCAGAGATAACCCTGGTGGCAATTAACAAAGCAAAACAAAACAAAAAAAAGAACTCAATTCTAAACTCCATGGCTATATGACCTTATGAGTAGTTTTTATATTTACAGAGGAAGCAATATATATATTATGAGACTGCGTGGTGGCTTACCCTGTAAGAGTACACAAATCATATTGAAGGACCTGAGTCCAAGCTCTTGCTCCCTACCTGGAAGGGAGGAAGCTTCATGAGTGGTAAGGTAGTGCTTCAAGTGTCTCTCTTCTCACCCCCTCTCTTTCTTCCTTTTACCGTCAATTTGTCTCTGGCTCTAGAAAAGAAAAAATTAAGAATGTAAAAAAATTTTTTATCTGAGAGAAAAAGAAGAAAAAGGAGGAGTAGGAAAAGGTAGAAGAGTCTACGGCCATACCACCCTGAACATGCCCGATCTCCTCTGATCTCGGAAAAGGTAGAAGAGGAGGGTGAGGAGGGAGAAAGAGAACTAGGGCATCACTCTGTCATATGAAATGTCAGGGCTTAAACTCAGGACCTCATGCAGGAGAGGCTAACACTTTATCCATTGGGCCACCTCCTAGGGTTTCAGAAGCACTTAGCTTTCTAGATGTATTTAGAAACCAAGCATTTTACCATAAATGAAATCGACCCACTGTGAAACTGAATAGAATGATGGAGATTGTGGCAAAGCTACGAATAAATGAAATGCTTGAAATTACTTGGGTTTCATTTTTTATTTGCTTTTAATTAATGATGGATACCGAGAGAGAGGAAAGGAGAGAGAGAAAGGGAGAGAGAGAGAAGAGCACTGCTCAGTTCTGGCTTATGACAGTGTGGGGGGTTGAACCTGGGACTTTGTAATATCAGGCAGAAAAGACTTTTTATTGCATAGCTGTTATGCTATCTTCTTTGACTCCAGGTTGAATTTTCTATCAAAGTATCATGTGGGTCCAATTTCCCCCTCTCAAATATCAGTGTTTTGGCCAAAGAGGTCAGGAAAGGCTGCTTAGAACGTGATTTCTGCTTTTACGTCTATCTCTAAGTCCAGTTCTGCCTCCCCACCATGGACTTATAGCGACAAAGCCAACAGAAGTATGTGCTTCTTGAGAAATCAGTTACATTAAACTGAACGATTATGGGGCAGCCAAGTTGTCATTATCCCAGGGCCTGGTCATCAGTTACAAAGCTAATAAGTACCGATCAGCATGTCAGCTCTGTTCTCAGGCTCACTCATAGAGTTCTCAGATGATTACACAAACAGGAATGCACCAGACTTAATGAAAGCAAGAGAATCAACCAGACAAGCACGTAGCTGAGGCAGCCAAGACAATATAACATAGAGATTTGAAGTAACAGAGAACATGTTTCAAAATGCTCCCACCTAGGGGCTTGGGTGGTAGCGCAGCAGGTTAAGGACACATGGCGTGAAGGGCAAGGGCAAGAGTAAGGATCCCAGTTCCAGCCCCCCAGCTCCCCACCTTTAACAGGTGTCGCTTCACAGGTGGTGGAGCATGTCTGCAGGTGTCTGTCTCTCCCCTCTCTGTTTCCTCTCCTCTCTCGATTTCTCTCTGTCCTATCCAACAATAATAGCAATGATGACAATAATAATAATAATGACAACAACAAGGGTAACAAGGGCAACAAAATGGGTAAAATGGCTTCCAGGAGTAGTGGACTCATAGTGCAGGCACCAAGTCCCAGCAATAACCCCTGAGGCAAAAAAAAAAAAAAATATATATATATATATATATATATATGCTCCCACCTCTAGTGGGTGGTGGCATGCTTTATTCTGGCCTCTAAATTGGCCTTCCAAATGGAAAAGTAGTTAACTGGCTCCACTGGGCAGTTGACAACCTCAATTTCTGGCTCAGTCATTTCTAGCATGTAAGTCTGTGTGGTGAAACTGGTTAAAGTTTACGAGTTACCTTGTTCCAGGACCTGAGTTTTAGCTCCCGGTCCCCACCTGTAAAAGATAAGCTTCATGGGTGGTGAAGCAGAGTTGCAGGTGTCTGTCTTCCCCCCCCCCACTCTATTTCTCTCTGTCTCTAGAACAATAGTTTTTTTTAAAAAAATCATTTAAAAGGGGAATCAGGCGGTAGCACAGCGGGTTAAGCCCATGTGGCGCAAAGCTCAAGGACCAATGTAAGGATCTCAGTTTGAGCCCCCAGGTCCCCACCTGCAGGGGAGTCACTTCACAGGTGTTAAAGCAGGTCTGCAGGTGTCTATCTTTCTCTCCCCCTCACTGTCTTCCCCTCCTCTCTCCATTTCTCTCTGTCCTATCCAACAATAAAGACAATATTAACTATAACAACAATAAAAACAAGGGCAACAAAAAGGAAATAAATAAATAAAATCATTTAAAAGATGTGGATGGGAGACTGGACAACAAATCTCCACATAAAGGTAAGAAGGGGGCTGGGTGTTTGGTGCACCTGGTTGAATGCACGTGCTACAACGCACAAGGACCTGGGTTCAAAGAAGTCCCCACTTTCAGATAAGAAGCTTCACAAGCAGGTCTCTCTCTCTCTCTCTCTCTCTCTCTCTTTTCTTCTCTATCTTTTCCATCTTGGTTTCTCTGTGTCTCTATCCAATAAATAAATTAAGTATTTATTTAAAAAAAGAAAAAGGTGAGGGGGCACAAGGACCCAGGTTCAAACTTCACGATCCATGAGTCAGTGCTATGGTGTCTCTCCTCCTCTCTCTGTCTCTGTCTCTCCCTATATATATATCTCTCTGTCTTTCACCATTAATCTAGAAGATAAATAATGGCTGCCCGTGTGAGCAGTGAGAGCCTTGCAGGTACTGAGCCCCACAACTAGTCCTGCTGATTCAGTGGCAACTCAGAAACTCAAATGTGACCTCTTAGGCTTTCTAGTTCTCAGGACAAGGAAGACACTACAAAACGCCTGAGAGCATGGCTTTAAATGAATAGAGTTAGAGAATCAAAGAGAAGGTGAGGAAGACTCATGGTCAGCAAGGGGGAAGAAAGTTTCAGTGAAGGAGGGCCAGGTGGAGGCTCACCTGGTTAAATGCTCACATTACAGTGAACAAGGACCCAGATTCAACCCTTGGTCCCCACTTGCAGGGGAGGGCTTCACAGGTGGTGAAGCAGGGGTGCAGCTGTCTCTCTGTCTTTTTCACTCTCTATCTCTCCCTCCTTTCTCAGTTTCTCTATGTCCCTATCTAAAAATAAATAAATAATATTGAAAGAAAGAAAAAGGAAGGAAGGAAGGAAGGACAGAAAGAAAGAAAGAAAGAAAGAAAGAAAGAAAGAAAGAAGGAAGGAAGGAAGGAAAGAAGGAAGGAAGGTCCAGTGAGGAAGGAGGAGATAAAACACTAGAGCAGTGTAAAGAAGTAGTCAGCTCTTGCTCTGGTTTAGAACTGTGCTCAAAAGTAGCCCTGGATCTTAGTGACCAAAGAGGACATTTGGAAATAAGAGAAACTCCATATTAATAGAATTCCAGAGGAAGAAGAGAATTTGCCCAGAAAGTAAAAAAAAAAAAAAAAATCTAGAATCTGGGAAGATATCAGTTAATAGTCAAAGACACTGATGTGTAGCAGCTCCTTTCACATCATCTCTCTCCTTATCCCATGGATGGACAGACTCTTCCTTAGGGAATTATTTCTACTCCAGATCTTAGGAATCTATGGCTTCTTCCATAATTACAATTACAGCTCCATCGAAAATTGTAGGAAATGACAACAGAGTCAGAGAAGTTGTCTTTCTGTGAAGCAATGAGAGTGAGCAACAAACAAGTCCAGATCTTGAGTCATGGGGGGAAGAAACTAAGCAGCCAAGAGGTACAGGAGAAGGTGATGACTTAGGTCAAAGACAAATGACTTCTAGGGGGCAGGCGTTGGTGCAGCTGGTAGAGCTCACACATTACCACAGGCAAGGTCCCAGCTTCAAGCCCCCCAGTTCCCATCTGCAGGGTGGGGGAGCTTCATGAGCAGTGAAGTGGTGTTGCAAGTCTTTGTCTCTCATTCACCCTCTTTTATCTCTCTCATTGCTCTCAATTTCTATCTGTTTCTGTTTTTTTTTTTTTTTTAAAAAAAAAGCTCTGCAATGGTGCACCTGGTTGAGTGCACACATTATAGTGCACAAGGACCAGGGTTCAAATCTCTAGTCCCCATCTGTTGGGGGTGGTAGGGGAAAGCTTTATGAGCAATGAAACAGAGGTGAGGGTATCTCTCTCTGTCTCCTCCCTCCCACTGTATGTATTTATGTATCCAAAATACATAAATAAAATTTTACTTTTCTTCCTTCTTTCTTTCCTTCCTTTCTATTTTTTCTTTCTTTTTCCCTTTCTATCTTTGTCACTGAAGCTTCATTACTCTAAGCCAACTTTTAAGACATAAAATGACATAAAGAAAGATTCCACTGCACTGAGTCTTCCTTCAGTGTTGTAGGGGCTATCTTCAAACCTAGGACATGCACAAGGCAAAACAAGTAAGCTATCTTGTTAAGCCTGTGTTGGCTCTTAAAGCTGCCACTTAAAACATCACTACTAACATACCATTGGCCAAAGCAAACTGGATGACCACACTTCATTGTAAGGGAAGACCAACTGGGATATGATTGACTAGCTGACTGACTGACTGACTGACCGACTGACAATGAATGAATGAATGAATGAATGAATGAATGAATGAATGAATGAATACAGGCAAGGCTTTCCTGACAAAAGTCTTCATCCCTTTATATTGGATAACATTTGTTCCCATATGAGTTACCCCTTTAAAATGTTGGTATTTTGTAGAGGGTTGAGGTACCAGCAAAATCACTTCCTCACTCATCTGATTTCAAACCCACCTCTCTCAGTTCAGTTGAGGTAGTAAGGACAAGGAATAGAGAGAAAATAAGGAGAAGGGCAGAAAAACCAGAAACATACTTCTGATTTACAAGGTAAATGCTGCTTCTCTGTTGACCTGACTTAGTTCACTCTCTTAACATACCCTTTAGCCTATAGGGCCTATAGCTCTCAGGAGTTTTCCTTTCCTGGGGACTTTCCATAAAGTTATTTCTACACAGCATGTGTGAGCCCAAACTGCTCATGAGCCCAAAGAATCATCCCTTGTGACTCCCCTCCTCACACAGGCTCCAATTAGACACCACTTAATGGCATCTCCAATTTGACTGTCTGTCCAAGATTCCACAATGCATGGGAATTCTCCCAGAGATTATTCCTGTTTTTTTTTTCCCATCCTCAAAACAAGGAGGGGGACATAATGCATGATTGAAAACTAGCCACCAAATGTTCAACGAAAAAAAAATGCAGTTGTGTTGCTTTGAAAACTTATTGCACAGCTGGGGGCAGTTAAAGAACTTAATTAACAAGCTTTGGCCACAGTGTGCCCCCTCTTTGGGAGGGAGGAAAAAAAATCACAGTTAAGATTTGTCCAATTAAATTATAGGAGAATTGGTGGAGTCAGAGAGAAAGAGAGTGAGAGAGAGATTAGAGAATGCACTTCCAGTGTATAAAGATTTTTAGTTCAACTGGAGACCTAGATAATCTGATTAATTCAATGATAAGCTTGCCTGCAGTTTTCACAAACTCATAGGCACTTAAGAATTTTTAACCCAAATGTAATTATAGGTTTTGATAACCAGGCTTTAGTTAAACAAAACCCCATCTTTCCTATAGAAACTAAAGATGGACTATTTAGCTGTAAAGAAGTGTCCCCACTTTGGCTCTGGGGGGGGATACTAGTGTGACTTTAGTAAACCCTGGGTACTTTTTAACCTTTATAGGCCTTTTCCTCCATACAACATATTTTAAAAGATTTTTACAACTGCTTTGGTATAAAGATGATTATTCATCAGTGAAGTCTCTATTATGACACTCACTTTCCTTCCTTTTAATCTCAGAGAAATAAACTCTAAAATATTTTCCTGCCTTGTCCTGCCTCCTCCCTCCCCAAACTGTGATGAGCCTTCAACAGCGATCCTCAGGGGTCAGTCTGCCCTAACCAGAACTTCCTGTTAAGTATCAAAAAAGTACCATCAGGGGACCTGCTCTGAACAGGTTCAAAATAACTGTGATGATGACACAATTCTCAGCAACACAATTCATATCAGCCTCCTCTAACACACTTGTCTCAGCTGCAGACTAACCTCCCAGTCCCCTGGCCTATGCTCAATACCCCCCCCCAAATTGTTATGCTGACATCATTGGTCTGAAAGAATACCCAGTACAGTATGCACTCTTGGAATGACGAGTTTGCTGCCTTTTCCTAGGGGGATGCTCAGCCAAAGACAAAAATGCGTAAGGGCAGCAGAGAAAAATTCATTTGTATAAGCTGGCCCCCCTACTGTGGAATTTTCAATTATATATATCTAATTATGGCTGTCAGTTGATGGATTCAGAAAAGACATTTTGGTCCCCCCCCTCCTTTTTTTTGTCTTTTCGTCATCTCTTCTGTTAGAATGATTATAGCACACTTACACAACTAATTGCCTTACTGCTGATTAGTGATACAATTATGCAGACCGGGCTCCTTGTGTGAACAACCATCTGCAGAGAAAAAAAAAAAGTGACACTATTCAAAAACTATCCATAATTTAACCAATGTTATTCCAATGCACTGAGCCCAGACAATCGTCTCGCCTTCATATTTCATACCCACCCTGGCAAGAGGAGGTTGGGTTTTGTATGCCCAATTCACCTCTTTAGACACACTGTGAATCAGAAAGAAAGAGGGGAGAAGAAAGTACTTCAAATGTCAACCCATAGTGGGGAATTGAAGCGTGGTTAACATCCATTCCTCCTTTGGGTAATTTTTCTTCAAATTTTATACCACTTGGCAATTTTTTGTTTCCTTTCAAACTGCTGAGAAAGTGCAGATGTTTCAACTCCCCAAAGTGGGCTTGTTGGGTCCTTTTTTTTTTTTTTCTTTTTGACTGCTCTCTCCATTCCCTTTCTCTTCATTTTTCCACCCATGATGCATAATGTTTTTTTTTTCATCCTTAAGAAAATGAAAAGAGAGAGAGAGAGAGAAAAAAAAAAAGTTTGTAATAGAATGGAAGAGTGTGGGTTGACATATGATGTTTCAATAAAGTGTTTCTTTTATTTGTTCAGGATGGCAAAGTCAGCACCCTCTGAGCCCAGGGGGTGGGGGGAAGCACACAGGTGGAAGGCAGGATGCTGTTTGCCCCAAGGACTGAACAACAGCAAGAACAAAAAGCAGTTTCATCTTTCCCAATGTGTGAGGCAACATGGGCCCAGCCTGTGAGGGAAAAAAAAGCACTGGTGAGAAAAGCATGGAAGTTCCAAACCGGAAGGTGAGGGTCAAATTCTCCTCCAGTTTAAAATCAGACCAAAGGTTGTCAGGATCCAAAAAAGAAAATGTCTTGAAATCTCAGTTTGCCAAAGTCCTCCTCAGTTTCCATATTGAGATAGAAGGCCTTCCTAGATCAGAGAAGGGTGCTGAACCCTAAAGAGAAATAGTTCATAAGACTTCCTAAAGACTTTGATCCCATGGCAGTTGATTGCAGTGGCAAAAGACAAAATGAGAAGGGAATGAGGGGGAGATTGGGTATACCTCCCAGGAGGTATCCCAGGGAGCACCATGGATAGCATCAGGGGAGTTTCATAGCGAATGAAAACTGTGCTGAGGTCGGTCTCTCTCTCTCTCCCTCTCCCTCTCCCTCTCCCTCTCCCTCTCCCTCTCCCTCTCCCTCTCCCTCTCCCTCTCCCTCTCCCTCTCCCTCTCCTTCTCTCTATCTCTCTCTCCCTCTCTAAACTACAAAAATAATAAGAGGTGAAGAAAGTGAAGACCTCACCAATGTGCCCTGGAATCTTACTTCCTCAGAGCCCTACCTAACTAGGGAAAGATAAAAACAGGTTGAGGGGTATTGGTTGACCTATTAATGTTCCACATCCAGTGGAGAAGCAATTAGAGAAGTCAGACCTCCCACCTTCTGCACCATAAAGATCTTTGGTCCATACTCTCAGAGGGATAAAGAATAGGAACCTTCCTATGGAAGGGAAGTCTGGTGGTGGAAACTGTATGGAACTGTACACCTCTTAACCCACAATCTTGTTGATCATTATTTATTTACTGATCATCATTTTATTATCACTAATAATAATAAAAAAAGAAGTTAAAAAATAAGAAAACACAAAGAAAAACTTGGACTGGAGTTGGTGTATTGCATCAAAGTAAAAGACCCTGAGGTAAGTTGGAGGGTTCAGGCCCTGGAACATGATGGCAGAGGAGGACCTAGAGGGGGTTGAATTGTTATGGGGAAAACTGAGAAACGTTACACACGTACAAATTACTGTACTTTACTGTTGATGATAAGCCATCAATGCTCCTACTAAAGGGGAAAAATTATAGACTGAAGGCATGCAGGTAATAGATAAAGATAAAAATTTTTATACTCAACCATTGTTTTATTTGAAGAGAACTCCATTTCTTACAAGATAGTCTATAGAATATGCACTATTTTTCCATAATATTAAAATCATTAATACTTTATATTAACAATCACTAAATAAATTATATTACTCAGACTAAAAATAATAATGATAAGGCTTACAAAATAACTCACCTGGATAATGCACTTGCTTTGCTGCACACATGATTCAGATTTGAGTCTAATTTCCATTGTATGGGAGGAAATTTTGGTGCTCTGGTATCTTTCCCCCCTCTTTGAGTCTGACAGTTATTCTAGGTGGTGGTGGTGGTATGTGTGTGTGTGTGTGTGTGTGTGTGTGTGTGTGTTTATGTGTGTGTAGTATCACAATGATAAAAACTAAAAGATGGAAACTGGTCCATGAAACCACACAACAGTACTATGTATGTGTAAGGCCCTAAAATCAGCCCCCAGCACCATATTTTTTAAAAAAGAGAGAAATGGGAGTCTGTGCCTGAGAGGTGTATGGGGAGGAGCCTTAGAGATCTACTTCTTTTTTATTATTATTTATTTTTATATGTATTTATTTTCCCTTCTTGTTGCCCTTGTTTTTTATCACTGTTGTTGTAGTTATTATTGTTGTTGATAATGATGATGTTGTCCTTGTTAGATAGGACAGAGAGAAATGGAGAGAGGAGGGGAAGACAGAGAGGGGGAGAGAAAGACAGATACCTGCAGCAGACCTGCTTCACCACCTGTGAAATGAACCCCCTGTAGCTGGGGAGCTGGGGAGCTTGAATCAGGATCCTTACACCTGTTCTTGCCCGACTCCCTAGAGATCTACTTCTTCTGGAAGTCTCAGAAACACAACTCTCTAAAGCTCTATCTCTAAAGCTCTGAGAACCCCCCCACCAACCCCACTTTTGTCATCCAGGAAGACCAGTTGACCCTCATCAAGATAGTACAATATGCAAGTCAATTTCCCCTGTCTTGCTTTTCTTTCATTCTTTTCTGTTCAGGGTTCTGTAGAAGGGAAAAGTTTGAAATTCAGTGGGCTTGTTTTGTCTTGTTGTTTTGAAGCAGATATATTGATATTTTGATGTCTGGGAACTTCTTGGAAGTAATGATGGGATGATTCAAGTTAATCAGAATGAACCTAGTGTACACAGAAATAGAAAATATTCAGCCAATTTTGTTTTGTTGGGACACTTTGTGACAGTAATACAAAATAGAAGTGAATATTTAACAAGAATTTCCAGTTTGCCAGGCTCTGTTTTGTGCTTTCTATTTTTTTTTTTTTTTACTCATTTTAATCTTCAGGACACTTTCCTAGGTAAGTACTCTGATGATCCCAGTGAATGGAGGAGAATCTTTCAGATTAATAGAGTTAAATAACTAAGACAGGACACTTAGCTAATCACTGGTAGAACAAAGATTTGAATTGAAGTCTACTGCTTTTGGAAGCTAGATCTCTTAATCACCAAGCACTACAGAGATATCTCCTCAATAGCTTCAAGAGCATTTGTTTATGCAGAAAGGACATGGTAACTCTGTTATTCAAAACAGTCATGGAGCTGCTAGTAAGAGGAAAGGCAGAAAGAAAGAAGAGAAGCTACTACCAAGGGAAGCATCTTCAGTATCTACACAGGTGCTCTGGCTGGTTGCTTCTCTCACTGAGTTGAACAAATGACTTCAACCAAGTTGACAGATTTCTTCAAATGTAAAGGAGATTTTGAAAAGGATAAGATTCTTAGTTTCAAAAAGAACATTTCCCAGTTTCTATGGTCTATCCTGGCACCTCCTTTTCTAGTGCTTGTATAGACCTCTCTTCTGAGTCACTTGGGTCAACAGATTGCCACTATCTTCCTCGATAATTCCTTAGGAATTGGTTTTGTCAAATCAGTCAAAGTGTAAGATCATAGAGGATAAGAATTTCTCCCTCTCATGCTCCCTCTATTTACTCTTCTTTGCTCTTTCCTGTTTAAGGGTTAACCAAATGCCTATGTTTGGACCAGAACAAAGTCTGGTCTCACTGTTAATTGCTTCATCAAAGTGTTGAGACTCAATAAATCAGCCAAATTGAAATTGAATGTGTGCTTGTTGAACAGATCAGAGACAGCACTGTTATAGTTAATTGTCATTATGATTGCTGTAGGAAAAGGTAAAATGTGTTTGTTAGTAGGAAATACCTTGGAGAAGAGCAACCCATACACATACAGGGCAGGAGGTTGCCTATAAAGGTCCTGTTCCTTGATCTTTTATTTTCTTATTATTTTTTTTTAGATTTTTATTTATTTATGAGAAAGATAGGAGGAGAGAAAGAGAAAGAACTAGACATCACTCTGGCACATGTGCTGCTGGAGATCGAACTCAGGAGCTCACATTTGAGAGTCCAGTGCTTTATCCATTGCACCACCTCCCAGACCACACCATGATCTTTTCTTAACTGCTGACAAAAAGAGAAGAATTATTGATGGCATGGTACTCATGTAAGATTGGGATGGTGGTGATTCTCACATTTGCGAATTCTGAAGAATTCACACCACTGAATTAAAGTATCAGGGATCCAGGGACCCATCAAAAGCTTAGACCTGAGTGAAACATAGAATCTGATGCTAAGAAGTCATGCAAGACCCTCAGGGCTACAGAGCCAGGGTTAGACCCCTAGAGATCAGGAGACTTCACATACCACAACAAACTTTAGACTTTCTTATAAAAGAATAAAAAACATTGTGAAAAGTATGGTGGTTATCTTTGGGAGGTTAGGGACACAGAATTTTGGTAATAGGTATGATATAGAACTATACCCTGTAATCTTAAAATTTTTCTAAACCACTGTTAGTAATACATAAAATAAGCAAACAATCTCATAAAATGAAAGATTCTTAGCCTGAAGCCTCCCCACTGAAAAATGTCAAGAATAATACAAAACAAGAACCTATTGTGTCTTTTCACTTATCTGAACACATGTCCTAGGACAATAAAATTTTTTTGAGATTAGTGGAGGTGGATGCATCTCTGAATGACATCTTCAAATGTAAAAAAGATTTGGAAAAGGACAAGATTCAAAGAGCATTTCCCAGTTCCTCTAGTCAATCCTGATACCTCCTTTTCCAATGTTGTATAGATAGTGTTTGTATAGATATTTGTATGCATTCAACATGAAGAAAAGAGAAATATTTGGCTATAGAAGCAGTTTAAGTCAATCCTTCATCCAATATGGATAAAAAATGGAACCACTCACTATCTTACTTGTACTTTATTTGCTTATTTTTGTTGTTTTCCTTTGTCATTGCTACTACAAACTTGAGAGTTCAGAAGCTGACTCATATTCTCCTGCTGATGCAGCAAGCAAAGTATCTCACCAAGCAAAAATGACCCACTTCCCTGATCTGTTCATCTAATCTGGTAGCAATTTTCCAAACACACAATTAATAAAGCATCTGCTTATCCACTCACACATCCTTTTATTCATCCAATGTCAAAATGACTACTTTATCACAAGCATTATAACAAATAAAAGAAATCAAGAAAATGGAATGGACTCTAGTCTCATCTTGAAGAAGTTTCCAGTATAGAGGGGGTTGAGGACCCCATTCTATAATGAGCAGAATAATACCAAGCATTAAATGATGCAACAGATAGTTTCTATTTTCATAATAAATAATATAAATATAATGTATTTATTGATCACTTGATATATTTGTATATGTTTTATGTATAAATATATATTTATATAGCACTTGCTACATTTACTTTCCACATGAAATGGTTACTATAGTTTATTTCATCTTATGCCTAAAGGAATTTGTTCCATATCTCATATCTATGAAGCAAGATTGACTTTTCAAATTTGTCTGTCTCCAGATTTTATTATATTAACCAGCAAGCTACTTCCCTGCTAGATGGAGTCACTGATGAAGAAAAAACTCAAATGAAATTCACTAAGTTCCCCCAGAGAGTGACATTTATGTAGGACCTTAAAGGATTAATAGATCTTCATAGAGAAAAGATGGGAAAGGATGTTGCAAGTAGACAGAAAAGTAAGAAACTGCCCAGTATGCTCAGGGAAGAGAGAGAAATCTAGCATAGATACAGTGCTGTGTGTGTGTTTGTGTGTGTGTGTGTGTGTGTGTGTGTGTGTGTGTGTGTGTGTGTGTGTGGTGACAATAGCAACAATAACAATCACTGCCCCCTCTACTACATGCTATACATTTACTACCCCTGAAGTTCATATCCAGTGGGGCAAGTATCATCTTCACTGGACACTTTAAATGATTTGTTCAAGATCACATAATTATCAGTAAATAAGTCTCTCAAACAAAAATGAACCCCCCCCGCCGAGTTATTGCTTTGACAGATTAAAATTGAGTTTTGAAATCAGATCCCAGTGATGTCACTTGCTAGTTGTCTAGCCTTGAGCCTAAACCTCATTGTGCCTCAATTTCCTCATCTGAGTGGTGATAAACATTATCTTTTTAAAATCTTCTATTTTATCCAAGTGCTAATTTGATGACTCAGTGGGATAATGATGTAAGTTACAAACGGTGATGCCTGGCTCTATGCCCAATGAAGGATTTTATTACTATTAAATTGAGGATGCCCCCCCTTTTTTTCAGAGTCACCTAAAAGCAGTTTAAAGCAAGAGGAAGGAGTGGGGTCTGGGGAGACATAATAATTGTTATGCAGAAGATGTTCATGCTTGAGTCACCAAGGGCATAGGTTCAACAGCACCATAAACCAGAGCTGAGCAGTGCTCTAGTGCTCTGGACTCTCTCTCTCTCTCTCTCTCTCTCTCTCTCTCTCTCTCTCTATCTCCTGTCTCTGCATCTCTCTCATTAAATTATAAATAAATGAGTAAATAAATAAATGGAGAAGTGAATGTTTGTGACAAAAAGATTTTCAGATATGATGATATATAGATACTAGCAGTCATCAACATCTGATCAAAATTCCAAAGGAAGAATGGAAAAGAGGTATCTTGTATGAAAGGATCTTTCAGCTCCAAGAATCTACAAGTTTCTCTGATGATTTGGAAACAATTCCCAAGCCCTTCCTCAAACATTCAGAGAATAGTTCTGGGGCATTTTGACCATGGCCTGCCTAAGAATGATGCAATGGGCCTCTCTTGTGCCAAGTCTCAGCTTCAGACAGGGGAACATTGCCTTATGAGGGAGTTCCCACTGCCTGAATTCTGCCTTCCTGGTCAATGAAACCACAAATATTCATGTTCTAATGCAGAGCTGATTCACTTCTGCTGAATCAGAAGCCCCCCCCCCCTCACTTTCTCTCTCCCATAATGAACACCCATTACTCTCAAGTAAAGGTGAGGCTTTCCATTTCAAGTGCATTAGGTAGAAAAACATTGTGAGACCATGAGTAAATGTCTACCAAATATAATAAAATTTATACCAGCAGCATACCCTGTCAGTCAAGTCATAGGCCCCCAAGTTCTGTTCTTCAAAGGGACCTAGGAATTGCTTGATTAGTTTATGAAACTGAGTTCTCAGATTCAGTCTCTAACACTACCATAAGCCAGAGCTCAACAGTGCTCTGGTAAAAAAAAAAAAAATTAAATTAAATTAAATAAGAAACATATAATCCTGGCTGGGGAGTTTCCAACAGTCTTGAGGCTGAATTTCTTCCCAAAACTCTTGAAACCAAGAAGATACTGGTCTCTTGCAACAAATGAAGTGAAGCTTGCAACAAATGAAGTTTTATCTTTGCTTAGTAACATCTAACTTCTGGGGTTGAAGCTACTATGATTACCATACTGAAAAAATAAGCCTTAGCTTTCAATCCTCCACCTTCTTTCCCCCCAAACAAACAAATAAACAGTAAATAAATAAATAAATAAATAAATAAATAAATAAATACCCAAGATGGGATCTAGTGTAAGTAATCTATCTGGGAAGGGCAGAAAATACAGTAGAGGAAGAGAAGATGGTCTACAGAGGGTATCTCGCTGAACCTCATCTACTTCTGTGGGCAAAGGAAATTCCATCTTCTGGGAAGAGTCTGAGAAATGATGTTAAAGTACAGGTCTCAGAATGATCCCACCTAAGTTAAGAGAGAGCTGGAGTATTTCTACACCGATTTCAGCCATTGTGTGAGAGCTGCTTCTGGGGATTGGTAGTTTTTCAGCTCTTTGAGCCTCCCTCCTAGGTAAAATGATATTCTGAGAACTAAAAGAAAAGTCCTCAGAGCTGGAAAAGTGGAGAAAGACAGATGGGACATTTTGGAAGAATAAGGTCTTTAGGGACGTAGATAAACACAAAACATGTCTTACTAATCTTCAAACAAAATAATTCATCAGCTTACTTATCTGGAAAGCAGTGGTCAAAATACCCTCAGATAGTCATTAAATTTCCTATACCCCATTAGCAGCAATCACTATTTTTTTCATATTAGAACTTATTTAGTCATAGGCACTGTATTAGTGAGCATCACTGAACAGAAGACCATAAAAAAAAAAATTCAAGAAATGCCATCAATCCCATGGCTTAGTCTACCTTTTTAAAAGTTATCTAACAGAAGTAATATACATATGTATGAAAATGTATGAACAGATACACTAAATGTTTCTTCATTTATAACAAACAAAACCTGCTGGAAGACCCATTATTAGGCAATACTATACTGCAACTATTATACAGAATGATAGTGATCTACATATATAAGCATGGAAAAAAATTAAAAGAGAGATGAAAAGGTTTTCTTTTTTTTACATTTTTATTATCTTTATTTATTGGATAGAGACTGCATAGATGGAGAGGAAAGGTGAGAAAGAGAGGGAGAGAGACAGAGAGACACCTGCAGCCCTGAAGCTTTCCCTCTGCAGGTGGATACTGGGGGCTTGAACCTGCCTGGGTCTTTTTGCATTGTAACATGTGCTCTCAACCAGATATGCTGCCACCCAGCCCCGAGATAAAAAGTGTTTCTATAGAATACGATTGTGATTGCAGTTTATGCAAAAGTCATGTATACATAATGCATAAAATCATTATAATATATAATAATATGCATCTATGTGTCAGTGCATATTAAAGTACATGGCAAAGGCTTATTAAAATAGTCCCTGTGGAAAACAGTATGGAGAGTTCTTAAATATAAATGGAAATATCTTATAATCCAGAAATACCACTCCTAGGTATATATTCAAAGGACATGAAAACATCAACTTTTTAAAAAAATAAATCTTTCATTTTTATTTATTATTTATTTATTATTGTATAGAGACAGAGAAATTGAGAGGGGTGGGGGAGGGAGAGAAACAGAGAGACACCTGCATCCCTGCTTCACCACTTATGAAGCTTTTCCCCAGTAGGTGGGGACCAGGGCCTTGAACCTGGGTCCTTGCACACTGGAATGTATGAGCTTAAACAGGTATGCCATCACCTGGCCCCCGAAAACACCAACTTAAAAGGAAAGCATGCACCTCTGCTTTTATAGTTGTATTATTCACAATTGTGAGAGAATAGAAGAAACTTAAATTCCCACTGACAGATGACTAGATCAAAAAAAGTTATGGGAGATATATTTAATGGAAGACTACTCCACAATTTTTAAATATGATAAAATGTTCTTCAAGACAAAATGGATGGAACTATGCCTAGTGAAATAAGCAAGAAGGTGAGAGCTAACTACCAGGTACCTTGACTCATTTTTGGAATATAGATAATAGAACTTGCAAAAAAGAAAGAATGAAAGAGAGATAGAGAGAAAGAGAGGGGAGAGGGAGGAAGGAAGGAAGGAGAGAAAAAGGTTTAGCCAAAATGTCTCTAAGATCCTGTAAAAACTGTGGTGATTACAAGTAGGGGGAACAGAACTTTGATAGTGGGTACAGTGTACCCCCTGTGATTTTATAACTTAGAAACCTAAATCACTAATAAAATCATAGTAAATTTAAAATATGCAGCCTGGGAGGTAGCACAGTATATATAGTCTTGGACTCTTAAGCATGAGACCAGTAAGTTCAAACTCTGGCATCGTATTTGCTACAGTGATGCTTTGGCTCTCCTAAATAAATACAGTTTACTAGAATGGCTGTGGCCCAGAAGGTGGAGAAAGCACTGAATTCTCAAGCATGCAATCCCAGATGTTGCATGTGTCAGAGCCTCACTCTGGTTCTCTCCCTCTCCTCCTCCTTTTCTCTCTCATAAATAAATATATCAATAAAGTATAAATAAATTATATGCATATATAAATGAATATACATATATTAGGGTTTACTTATGGACCTAGAATAGAACATAGTTTAAAGGAGGGTTTCCTTTTTTCTTTCTTTCACCAAGGTTATCTATGGGGCTTGGTGCCTGCAAAGTGATGAGTGATGACTCCACCACTCCTGGTGTCCATCTGCTTTTTTTCCTCTGATAGAGATAGGAAGAAATAAAGCAGGAGAGAGAGGAGAAAGAAGAGAGAGAGAGAGAAAGAGAAAGAGAAAGAGAAAGAGAAAGAGAAAGAGAAAGAGAAAGAGAAAGAGAAAGAGAAAGAGAAAGAGAGAGAGAGAGAGAGAGACCTATATCTCTGCTCTGCAGATTATGAAGCTTCTCCCCTACAGGGCCTTGAACTTGGGTCCTCATGCATGGGAATATGGGCATTCTACTTGGTGTACCACTGCCTGACCCTGAGGGACTTTGAGGGACTTCCCTCCTCTTTTTTTTTTTTTCTACCACCAGTGTTATCTCTGGAAATCTGTGACTGCATGATTCTAGCACTATTGGGTCAGCCATCATTTTTATTTTTAGACAGAGGGTAAGAGAGAAAGGGAGCTAGAGAGATGGATAGTACAGCACTGTCTCATCATTTTCAAAGCTTCCTCCATGCAGGTGCTCCCTTGAATCATTCAATATGAGCCTGTGATGGGGGAATGTATTTAGGTACTACTTGTGCAATAATATATACATATATCCATGAGTGGTGCAGCCTAAACAACAACAATTGACAAGTGTTACTAATCCAGAAGAGGGAAAAGGAACCAAAGCAGAGAGAGCAACTAAACTGTCCTAACTGCTTAGGGATCATTCAGTGTAGAGAAATAAATGCACCCCTTCCTATCCCTGGAGCACAGCATGACAGCAGCACACAGAGTCACAATGTGCTCACACTCTTATCTCTTATCTTGAGGAAATACTGCCAGTATTTATGTTAGTAAGACAGCAGCAGATGGAGAATACAATTTAGAAAAAAAAGAGTTCACAAAAAATAGATAAAGGGCAGGGGTAGATAGCATAACGATTACGCAAAGAGTTTCTCATGCCTGAGGCTCCAGACTCTCAGGTTCAATTCCTCACACCATCATAACCCAGAGCTGAGCAGTGCTATGGTAAATAATAATTAGTAATAATAATTTATTAATTAAAATAGATTAAAATACAGTAATAAATGACATGGCAGAGGGAGAGATGCTGGTGCAGCTGTAAAGCACACGTCTTACTATGTGCAAGGACACAAGGATGCTGGTTCAAGTCCCCACCCTCCCCTGTATCAAGGAAACTTCACCAACAATGAAACAGTGCTGTGGGTGTGTTTCCTTCTCTCTCCGTCTCTATTTCCTTCCCTCTTAATTTCTCTGTCTCCATCCACAAAAGAGAGGGAAGATAAGAATGAATGTTTCGGGAGTCGGGCAGTAGCGCAGCGGGTTAAGCACAGGTGGCCCTAAGCACAAGGACCGGCATAAGGATCTCGGTTCGAACCCCCAGCTCCCCACTTGCCGGGCTGTCGATTCACAAGTGGTGAAGCAGGTCTGCAGGTGTCTGTCTTTCTCTCCCCCTCTCTGTCTTCCCTTCCTCTCTCCATTTCTCTCTGTCCTATCCAACAACAACAACAACATCAATAATAACTACAACAATAATAACTACAATAATAACTGGCAACCAGGGCAACATAAAGGAAATAAAGAAAGAAAAAAATAAAAATATATATATGAATGTTTCCTGCAGACAACATGTCTCAACAAAATACTGGTGGGGAAAAGAAAAGAAAAGAAAAGAAAAGAAAAGAAAAGAAAAGAAAAGAAAAGAAAAAGAAAAGAAATGGAAAAGAAAAGAAAAGAAAAAAAAAGAAAGAAAACTTGGTACTGAATCCATTCTGTCCATCTGCCTATCATATTTGCTCCTAGCAATCAGGCACTTGCCCAGCAGTACCAGGTAAGGAAGGGGTGATTACATGCACATCACGCTTGGGAGCTCTTCTAAAGGCTGTAGACTCAACTACAGAGAAGGTACTGTATCCTGTGATCGGCTGGTCAAAGTTTAACAACCTAATCTGGCAGAGGAGGAGGAGGAAGGGGGAGTTCTGTTTAGTAGTAGGATTGTTTCCATGATGCATATATTCCCCCCACTCCCTGGCTGATTTTTAAGCTGGGACACTAAGAATTGATGCTTAGTAGCACATTCTAAAATGTTTCATGCATCCGAACACAGCAGATAGCAATAATTTCAAGCCTTAACTTTCCTATAGAATCAACAAAGAGCAGGCAGGTATTGGAGAAGTGGTGTTTTTAAGTATTATGGCCTGTGCTTTTTTATATGCTGTCTTTGATTTTAAGTTTTTGTATAATCAAAATCTAACAGTTGCTTTTAAGTAAAAACCAATTAGCAAACTCCTGGCACTTTTGACAAGTGGCTCTGGATCCAGTTGTGGCCAGCTTCAGCACACCCCTGACTGGAGGAGATCACAGATTTCTATCTGGAACATTTCCACAGAGGATACTTCAAGGAAGGGGCCAAGTTGATGCTAATCAGAATTATAGAAAACACCGTGTTTGGCTCTAGAAATCTAAACAGACAGATTGTGTTTTCTCAGCAGCCTAACACAAATGTGGGTTGGGAGCAATGCTCCTTAATTCCCCAAGCAACTTGCCTGAGCAGAAAGGAATATGATTTACCTTCTAGCAGAGGTAAAACAAGATTTGACTCCTGAGGCCTGATAGAAAGGAAGAGAGAAGGAAAAGAGAGAGAGAGAGAGAGGGAAGGGAGGAAGGGAAGGAGGAAGGGAGGGAGGAAGGGAGGAAGGGAGGAAGGGAGGAGGGAGGAAGAGAGGAAGAGAGGAAAGAAGGAAGGGAGAAAAGAAGAAAGGAAGGGAGGAAGGGAGGAAGGGAGGAAGGAAGGAAGGAAGGAAGGAAGGGAGGGAGGAAGGAAAGGAAGGAAGGGAGGAGACAATATACTATGGCAAATGCTAAAATGTCCTGCCTCATAAAGCTTTTGGGTGGGCTGTCAACTAACCAACAAGTAAAATGTAATTGTTCTTTTGATTGCATCCAAATATATATATATATATATATATATATTTCCTTGATGCAGTTTTCCAAGAACAGGCTTTGCTAAAATAGTCTTCTCAGACAATGTTGTTTTGATCGTTTTTGTTTACTTCACAATCACTTTTTTTTTAATTTGGGCATTTTTAAAAGGGAGCAATATGAAAATGGCAAGGTTGATAAAAACAAACAGTCCTAGCAAGATGTTTTGTCTTTGAAATATGGGAAGGAAGAGTCTGAACCATTGAACTACCAGAGGATCGTTTTAGCTCTAGAAGCAGACAGATTTGTGTTCCATGTTTTTATGCAGTTAAAACATAACTGATTGCAAGTGAGGAAAGAAGGCAGGAAGGGGAAGGAGTGAGACCCCAGCACCTGGGGCATTCTCAGTGTCTGATAAATGCCAGATTGACTGCTAAAGTGAGATTGATAAATACTAACTAAATCACAGCCACGCTTGGGGCTCAACTCATTTATTTTTCCACCACCCCCCAACTCCCAAAAGGAACACAGGACATGGAACTCAAGTCAGGCATGACCAAACCTGAAGAATTTGACTCTTCCATCCTGCTGTTCGCAGAACTCCTCGTGATCTAGGCAGACTGTGGGGGAGGCCTGGGGGTGACTGGGGCTGGGGTGGGGGTGGGAAGCTATGCCTAATCTGGCCTGGCTTGGGGAAGGCAGGAGCTGCCTGGCCAGCCATTTCAGCACAGTCTTTCATGAATAAACACTCTAATTGGGGACATCACAGATAATGGATCTGACTTCTTTCGCTAGAGGGCCGGATCATGATTTGCTAATTGGATATTCCTGGGGTGGTGGAGGCGCCCTCGCTGGCTCTGAGTGATTACTAGTTAATGGGGTTTTAGGAGTTCTTGTTCCAGACTGATAAAGGGAGCCACGGGAAGGAAAGGGAGCTGGTGTCCCTTCCCGGAATGGCATTGAGAAGGAAGTCCAGTGTCTGGGAAAGCCCAAGGTGACATGAGCCTGCAGGAGCAACCCAGATCTCAGTGTCCACTCCATTCAGTATCCTAGTACTGGTACTCCCCTGGGGAATATGCAGTCTGAGAATAAAGTGCAACTTCTCAAAAAAAAAAAAAAAAAAAAAACTACCTACCTCTTCACCACGTCATCACTCACCACTAAGCTTTGGACTTATTTCTGTGAAAAGCAAGACTGCTAGGAGCTGGGTGGTGGTGCACCTGGTTGAATACACATGTTACATTGTGCAAAGACCTGGATCTGAGCCCTCAGTCCCCACTTGCAGGGCAGAAAGCTTCGCAAGTGGTGAAGCAGTGCTGCAGGTGTCTCTCTGTCTCTCTCCCTCTCTATCACCCCCTTTCCTCTTGATTTCTGACTGTCTCTATCCAATAAATAAAAATAGTTTAAAAATTAAAAAAGAAAAAAGTCAGACTGCTTGGGGGAGTGGGGGTTGGTGATAGGGCGGGTAGAGGCAAGTCTGAAAACCATCAGCAAGTCTGAAAACCATCAGCAAGTCTGAAAACCATCAGCAATTGCTTTTCGTGGACACAGCAGAGAAAGTTGCTCTGAGTCTCTGGATTTGAGCTAGAGCAAGGAGGAGGAGGATGCCACCACTGTTCCAAATGATAAGGAAAGGGAGCTTATCATGTATTCCCTGGAAGTGTTGTGTGTGTGTGTGGGGGGGGGGGGTGTAATGCCCAAAGAAGGAGCCACTGAGAAAGGAATCCCAAGTGTAGAAGTCAGATTGATATTTCTGAGGTGACATCCTGGCTGAACCCCACCCCCAGACTCCATGACCTCCCAGGGGGACAAAGAGAATGGGAATTAGAGGAAACAACGGGAGGAGGACAAAAAGAAGGAAAGAGATCTTTCTATAAGAGAATTAAAGTAAATTCTTTAACACACACACACACACACCCCAAAAAAAATCCTCACAAACCAAAGGCTAGTTGCTTTAGCCAAAGGTAAAAACATACATACTATGCCCTCATGGAATGCCTGGGTTCTCTTTCCACAAGCAAGTAAGACTTCTTTCTGAATGAAATGCCCATATAATTTAAGGCTGATAGACCTTTTCCTTAGCTTAGATGCATTAAGGTGCTACTGCTCTTGTCGATTGTCTTTCATTCATTAAAAATTGTGGAATTCCTTGAATAAATGCTTCTTGACAATGATAGAGGGTGACTGGCACACTAAAAATTGAAGAAGATATGATGGGTGATGCTTTAGTTTCATCATGTAACTGGTACAGGGACAGCTGAGAGTTCATATACGTAACTAACTTTCATCTGACAATATCTACCATTTCTTGGGCCCTTTTGATATGTCTGTACCATTGACTTCACTGTGGTACTTCATTTAATCTTGCCAATGGCCTGAGGAGGGAAACACTGTAATTATCTCCATCTTACAGATGGGTATATGGTAAGTCTTCACTTAGTATTGTCAGTAGGTTCTTGGAAACTGCAAGTTTAAGTGAAATGATGCAGAATGAAAACAGGTCCTCAAATAACATCTGTTTTGTTCTGTATTGGCAGGGGTTCTCTCTTTCTCTCTCCCTCTCTCTCTCTCTCTCTCTCTCTCTCTCTATCCTTTCTCTCTCTCATTAGTCTTACAGTAAAATGTGAATGAAAAAAATGTTATCAGAGAACCTGCTATATGGATGATTTAAATTGTATTCTCAACCTAAGTAGCAGAAAGAGTTGGAACCTGACCTTAAGAGTTCATTTGTCTCCTTCTCCCCAAAGCTTTACCTTTGTTCCTTATGCCATAAGTCCCTGGTACCCCATTGAACATTTCTTTCTATTCATTAACAAGTGAATGGGAAATAGCTTCAGTTCCTTATCCAGAGTCTAGTTTTAGTTTGTAGAGGTGGTAAAAAAGGACGTGATACAAAGTACATTTCAAGATTCCCAGGAAAGGGTATGTTTCTTAGTGGCAGTCTTCAAAAAATATCCCTTCTGGGGGGGCCAGGTGGTGACCCACCTGGTTGAGCACACATGTTAGAGTGTGCAAGGACCCAGGTTAGAGCCCCTGGTCCCCATGTGCAGGGGGAAAGCTTCACAAGTGGTGAAGCAGTGCTGTAGGTGTCTGTCTCTCTCCCTCTCTGTCACCCCCTTCCCTCTCAAGTTCTGTCTCTATCCAACAAATAAAGATAAAAAAAATTAAAAAATCCCTTCTCTCCCAGATGCAGTGGTCACTACATCAAGTTACTTCACACAAACCTGAAATGACCCTGAATATCAGAATAGAAGTCTTTGCAATAACCCAAGGCATGCATACTCAAGGAACAATCTTTCCAATGACTCAAAGACCAATGGATAGTAACATAATAAAGAACCAATAGAAACAGATAGCATCTAAGCTTCCTCCCATCTCCACACTGTTGTACTGATAATTCCACATGTATTACAAAAGGGGGCTGCTCTCTCTCTCATCTTCTTCCACAACAGAGACAGAGAGGAGAGTTGTCCTTCAATGTTCTAAGGGATGGAGATGGGCTGGTTTCAAACCCCACACAGATATCCAAATCCACAGATGTTCACTTCTATATATAAAATTGCATATTGTGTGCATGTAACTTAAGCACATCTCTGTGGTACTTTAAATCGTCTCTATATTACTTATAATAGCTAAGACAATGTAAATGGTTTTTACCTGTCTTGTTTCAGGAATAATGACAAGACAAAAAGATCTGTATATGTTCAGCACAGACGCAACTCTCACAGACCTAACTTCTTGTATGTGTTTTCCATTTGAGACATTAATTGACTCTGGATGTGGAAGCTGAGGATATGAAGGGTGATGATACTGGAAGTATTTAAGACTTTGATTTCTTTCTCTCTCTCTTTCACTCGCCTTCCCTCTCTCTCAGCTCCCTCTCCTAGGGTTTGTCTCTATTTCCTTGAGCTATCTATCTCCTGGCATCCTTGTACAGCTCCATCTGGCTCATTTGTTATTCATGAATTAACATGTGTTTTGCATGCATTTGCCTTTTAACAACTATTCCAAAGTATACCACAGTGTAGCAGCAAGGGTCCCATGTTTGATCATGTATACCATCAGTCAAAAATGTTGCAACATGCTTCATAATATAGGTATGCCAAGTTCTACATATGCCACACTAAACAATATACACCAATATATATTTTACAGTAACACAGAGAAATAAAAAGTCCAAACATATTCACACCATATTCTTTTAAGCCAATCCACCTCTTTTTAGAGATTATGTTATCTAGGGTGATGGAAAAATTTGGTGACATTGGGTATGGAAGGCAGACACATGAGAATGAACATAAGCTGAAGAAGAGAGCCTGCAGTCAGAGTTTAGAGAGAGAGAGAGAGAGAGAGAGAGGTGAAGAGAAAAAGAGAGAGAAAGGACTAAGGGAGGCAGGTCCAGATCCCTCAAGGCAGACCACACATTCAGGTATTTATGGGAAATCTACTCATTTTTAGATGACCAGCTCCCCACCACCACCACAACTAGTGCATTGAAGCAAAGACATCCAAAAGTCAAAGATGACAACATTTTCTTCCAGTTTGTTACCCAGTATTTCAATCTGGCAACAATCTTTTGCACCTTGTTAAAACCCAAATCCCTAAAGGAGATATTATTGGATCAACTGGATTAGCTCTCTTACTAGAGTGTGAATGAATTTGACAAGTATGGATAATGGTGAAGAAGAGTTAAAAAAATAAAATAAGAGAGACTAAGAGCTTGAGGATCTGATTCTAGGTCACATGTACTCATCCCAGGATCTGAAACCCCAGAATGTTGTAGCAAGACAAGAGCATCAGTCACTTAAAATGGATGTTTGTCATCTATTACTCTGGGCAATGTCATTTCCTGAACTTGAGTTAAGTACATGGACCTGCTTTTGTGCTCTGAGTCTCTTTGTTTCAGAGTGACTTGGAGATGACTGCACACCTTCTTGTGCTTGCTCCAGCACCATTCAGCTGCTCTAGTAACTTCCCTGGTACCATGTGAACTGCTTCCTAAGGGTTGTAAAGGGAAGGGCATGCAAATTGTATGCAGATTAATGAATTCAAATGAGGCAAATAGAAATGTAATGAGGATGTCTGGAGATGACTCAAATACATGGGAGGTAGGCTCAGGATGAGGGAGAAACAGAGAAAAAGTGAGAATGTCAGTGACCCAGGGAAACACAGTATAGAGCTTGCTTACTTTGTTTGGTAACAAAATAAGATAAAATAAAATAAAATAACATTAGAGTGGCTGGGTTGTGGCACACTCCAGGATCTGGGTTTCAGCCTCCTGTCCCCGCCGGCAGTGGAAAGCTTTACCAGCAGTAAGCCGTGCTACAGGTGTCTCCCTTTCTCTTTCACTTTCTTTTTTTAAATTTTTTTAATTGGGGAATTAATGTTTTCCATTCAACAGTAAATACAATAGTTTGCACATGCATAACATTCCCCAGTTTCCCATATAGCAATACAACCCCCACTAGGTCCTCTGTCATCCTTCTTGGATCTGTATTCTCCCTACCCACCCACCCCATAGTCTTTTACTTTGGTGCAATACGCCAATTCCAGTTCTTTTCTGATCTTATTTTTCAACTTCTCTCTTTCACTTTCTATTTACCCCTTCCCTCTGAATTTATATCTGGTTCTATCCAAGAAAGGAAACAAATGGCTACCTGGAGCAGTGGATTCTTGAATAGGCACTGTGCCTCAGGAATAACTCTGTGGCAAATAAGTAAATAAATTAAAGCAGAAATGAAAATAATTTTAAAAAGTTAAAAGGGTCAGGTGATGGCACACATGTGCACAAGGAACTACTTTCAAGCTCCCAGCTCCCCTGCAAGGGAAAACTTCAAAACCTGTGAAGCAGTACTGCAGGTGTCTCTCTTTCTCTTTCTTTCTCTTTCTCCTCTTTCTCTTTCTCTTTTTTTTCTCTCTCTCTACCTCCACAAATAACTTTGTGTCCTATCAAATAAAAAGAAATACACTGGAATAAAAAAGACACATTTGAAAAGTTGTATCAAGATGTATTCTCCCACTGAGTAAAATTATTTTTTTATTTTTATTTTATTACTCATTTATTTATTACCAGAGCACTGTTCAGCTCTGATTTCTGGTTGTGGGGTATTAAACCTGGGACTTTGGAGCCTCAGGCATGAGAGTCTCTTTGCATTGTCACTATGCTATCTATCCCTCACACCAAAATTCTAAGTCAATGTTCAATGGAGGTGTTGCTGTATTAAATGTGCAGCTACCTGGAATCTGCTGTAAAGTGATAGATAATAATAAAAATAAAATAATAATAATAATGCATTTCCTGTATACTAAGTTCTCTTGGCACAAACATATTACTGTAAAGTACCTGAATCTTCACAACATGGAGAGAGGTGCTATTTTGATATTTCGTTTTACAGATTGGGAAATCAGGCACAAAGGTAGAAAAATCATCGTTCCTGTGTTGCAGAGCTGGTAGGTGGCAGGCCTGAGGTTGAGGCTTCAGAACCTGTCACTTCTACAAAGAGTCCACACTGGATGCCAAGACCCTACATGGTCCAGAGTGAGGGTTTCTATCTACAAGCCAAAGACCCCTTCCTTTGGGGGAGGGGCCTAGATGGTGGTGCACCTGGTAGAACACTGAGGTTACAATGCTCAAGGACCTAGGTTTTAGTCTCTGGTCCCCACCTGCAGGCAAAGTTTTATGAGTGGTGAAGCAGTGTTGTAGGTGTTGCTCTTTCTCTCTCCCTATCTCCTCTTTCCTCTTGTTTCTCTCTGTTGCTATTCAATAAATAAATATTTTGAAAAGATTGTATAAAAAATAAACATCTGTGGTCTGGGAGGTGGTGCAGTGGATAAAGTGTTGGATTTTCAAGCATGAGGTCCTGAGTTCAATCCCCAGCAGCACATGTACCAGAGTGATGTCTGGTTCTTTCCTTTCTCTCTCTCTCTCTCTCTCTCTCTCTCCTTATATCTTCATGAATAAATAAATAAAATCTAAAATAAATAAATAAATAAACATCATTGTTGGTATTCTTCTAATTCTGCTTCTGGGATCCCTTCTGTTACATTGCTTGAAGTTGTGGTCTATTTACATGGTCATTCTTTTACATTGGTTTGGTCTCACTCCCCTTGCCTCCTGGAGATTTTGGTTTAGTCCTTGCTAGTTCGCACTTCTTCCTTCTCCCCACCCCCTATCCTACATATTTCCTTTGTTCCTGACTCTTCCGCAGGAGGAGAAGAGAGGAAAGATAGAAAAGAACAAGATTGTGATTAGAGATAGCTTAGATTGTGCTGTGTTCCACGTCAATAAAGAAATACTGCTCAATAAAGAAATACTGCTCTCCACTCAGCCATGAGTCTCTGGTCATCTCTGTCTCCTGCCCGCGAAGCCAGCACAGTGAAAACAACACATCTTCACTTCTTAAATTGTCCTGTGAACTCATATGTTGTGGGCAGAATAATGCTGAGAACCTACACATTGGTCTCTTCACTACTCTGGCTTCAGCTTCTAGGGACAAGATAAGGTTGCTTATCTCGATGAGTGTCTTGATTTAAATTATTGGGGGGGGCAGTGGCACACCAGGTTAAGAGCACATAGTACTAAGCACAAGGATCCTTCCCCCCAACCCCCACCAAGGTTCAGCTCAATCTCCCCACCCGCAGGGGACAGCAGTGAAACAGTCTGTGGGTGTTTATCTTTCTCACTCTCTGTCTCTCCTCACTCAAATTCTCTCTGTCCTATCCAATAAAATGGAAAAAAAATGGCTGCCAGGAGCAGTGGATTTGTGTTGCCAGCACTGAGCCCCAGTGATAACCTGGAGGGAGGGAAAGAGAGAGACAGAGATGGGGTTTGGAGGGAGGTGGATGGTGGCACACCAGATTAAGTGCACACAGTTAAGCACAAGGACCAGGACCGGGGAGTCTGAGTTCGAGCCCCCACTACCCCCCTGCCTGGGGGCCCACTTCACAAGCAGTGAAGCAGGTCTGCAGGTATCTTGCCTTTCTCTTTCCTTCTCTATCTCCCCCTACTTTCTCAGTTTCTCTCTGTCCCCAGTGATAACTCTGTAGGGAAACAAGGATAAGAGAGAGAGAGTTAAAGAAACCACAGCACCAAAGCCTCCTTCAATGTGGTAGAGCTAGAGCTTGAACCTAAGTCATGTACATGACAAAGCAACATTCTATCTAGGTGAGTGAGCTATTTCATAGGCACCTCTAGTACTGGGTTGTCAGAAGTGTCATGGCATATGTTTGTATGTTTTTCTGTAAGAAAACACATGATGACTTTTCCAGCAACTCCAAGATACTAATTACCCATCATGATTTTGTTGAAGACGTGCTTAAGATGGGATTGAAAAACCACCACTGCGTAGACAAAGTTACATTTAAGATCCATTCATTTAGGAGACTAATATTCCCTCCAGAAGCACTGAGGCTCATCATACGTGGTAAATATTTGTTTGGACAAATTTTAAACTGAGGATCATTTGATTGATAGATAATTGTTTCTAATGTTAGTGACAGACGTTCAGCTGTCACTACCACATCGCAAATTGATGCGTTATCTTTATTCTGTTTTCTTTTTTTCTCTTCATGTCTAATATATATATATATATATACATATATATGTATATATGTATATATATATAATTAACATTATTTTCTTCTGACCATTCTCAACTTGATTTCTTCACCATGAAAAAAAAAAAAGCACACAATATCCCCATCTTAGTTTTATTTTTTGTTTGCTAGCTTGCTTGCCTTTAATCTCCAAGGGACTGGAGGTATTAAAAACTTGAGATGGGAGAGTTTAGAGCAGGACTTGCAGAAGAATTTCAGAATGTGAGCTAGCCTGCTGAGTCTAGTTCAAGTTCAGTTCCACTCCCATGTACTGCAGAACTTCAAATGCCTGGCCTTCCTCCTTGCCCAGTCAATCTACCCATTTTCCTGGTAAGACAATCAGGGCCCAGAGGGATGCTTGCCCTGTGATCCCTCATGGACCCTTCCATTGTGAAAGCACAAACATACCCACCTCCATGCTTCCCAGCCCAGGAAATATTCAGTACTAGGAAAATGTAGATAAAAGTTCAGGAGGCTTCCAGGAGAATTACTCTATTTGCATTCTGCACAGAGATCTGATTCTTGTTAGACCCACTTCCACGTTTCTTTCAATCCCTGGCCTACAAACCAGTGACTATTTCCTAGGCCCTTCTACAAATAGTAAACATGGTTTTTATAGCTAAAAACTACAGTCATTTATATTTAATTTTCTCCTCATGCCTGGAAAAGTTAATGGCCAAAGGAAAAGGAGAAAGATGAAAAGGAGGAGAAGGTAGAGGAGGAGGAGGAGAAGGAGAAGCAATAGCTAGATTACCTTAAAGGTAATTTGTTCAAACACTTCCCTTGTTATTTTTTTTAATAATAAGTTTAAAAATCTATTATTATAGAGTAATTGTTCATCAAATTTCTCCTTAAAAGTCAAAGCAATTTTCAAATTATAAAGAACTCCTCAAATGTGTCTAGATAATTATGAGGCTGCATTTTATATAGCTCTTTACCTTAGCAGGCTGCAATGTCTGTTCTAATCTTTGCCTTCAGAGCCCAGGATTACAGCTGTGTTCACGTGTAATGCAGCATGTGATGTGTGTTAAGTATGTAGCAGTTCTGGGGTTACAAATACATACATATGGAAAATATCTCTCAGCTTCCTATAACAACAGCTGAGAGAGCCAGCACAAATAGCTCCCTGTTAATGTTTCAAGGATGGAAAAAGCTGCAAAGATGAGAAAGACAGAGGCCTCAGAGGTGGCTCAGTGGGTAGAGTGCAAGGAAGGAAGGTTATGTGTGATGCCTGGGTTTGGTCCCTGGCAACAAATACGTGGGGGATAGGAGTGGTGCTTCGCTCTCTTTCATGCGAGTAGATCATCTACCAAAAAAGGAAGGGGGAATGAGAGAAAGACTGTGACATCAATGACTTCTTCCTTCTCTGTCACTGTCTAAAGAAAAGATGAAGAGATAAAAGTGAAGTGGTTAAAGATCACTGGAGAACTAGGATCCCCAAAAGAATTCTTTGTGATCGACACAAATTACCACTAACTTCTGGGGCAATATTGCTCTCTTTAGATGTGAACAAGACCTGACCCAAGCAAAATAACCAGAAAAAAAAAAAAATCAAAGGTTTTCTAAGGTTCCTGTCACAGTTTTACCTCATACTCTATCCAAACAATTCTGACTTAAAAAATTTTTTTTGAATTTATTTATTTATTTATTTGGTGCCCACCAGGGTAATCACTGCTTATTATTGGTGCAGACACTATGAGCCCACTACTCCCAGTGGCCATATTTTTCTCTTTTTTGTTTTTATCGTTTGTTTCCTTTCTTTTTTTTCTCCAACAAGATTTATTGAACACAATAAAATTCTCTATACAAAGTGTCCTGAACCCATTTTATAAACATGATTTTTTCTTCTTATTTTTAAATATATTTTAAAATTTATTATTGGATAAAGGCAGAGAGAAATTGAGAGGAGAGAGGGAGATAGACAGGGAGAGAGACAGAGAGACACCTGCAGCCCTGCTTCACCATTCAGTGGAGCTTTCCCCTGCAGGTGGGACCAAGGGCTTAAATCTGCATCCTTGCACCCTGTAATATGAATGCTTAATTGGTGCCACAACCTGCCCCCCCTCCCTGCAGAGAGGAATCTTCAGGATTAATGAAGCAGGTCTGTAGGTGTCTATCTTTCTCTCCCACTCTCTAGCTCCCTCTCTTCTCTCAATTTCTCTCTGTCCTATCAAATAAAATAGAAAGAAACCAAACAAGGAAGTCCTGTGGCAGTGATGGAGGTGTGCTGCGGGGTCTCAGGCCCAGATGATGAGTGAGAGATTTATTTTCTTTAAACAAGTATTTGGTAAATTAGTTCAGAGAATCAAAAAGCAGGTTATGGTAAATTAAAAGAAAAGTGCTCAATGCACATTAAATGAATGGTCAACAACTCAAACCTTAATACTTCTATTAGACAATAGTATGCAATAGGATTGAGACTCTAGCCACACTGTTTGAAAAATGAGATGTCATGAGGCCATTTTATAAACTGGCACTGTGATGTCATCATATTTCTGAATCAT